>NC_086445.1:782075912-782376537 GCF_028390025.1 Pseudophryne corroboree | reverse complement strand
AAAGGGATTCTTCACTGTAATGACAATACAAATATGGAATTCACTGCCAGAGAAGGTTGTAATGACGAACTCAGTCAATGCATTTAAAAATGGGTTAGATAAATTTCTAACAGAAAAAGATACCTGAGGATATAGCCTTTAACCAGAATAGAATAGGGAATATAATATATATTCAGGTTGAACTTGATGGACTACTGGTCATTTTTCAACCTCATCATGTTACTATGTTACCAAATGCAGCAACAATGTAGCAGTACACATTTGTATGTATGCCTAGAGGGAACAGGGAAAAAGATGCAAAGCAAAAACATGAGCACTGTAAATTTGCACATTGGCAAGCCCATGTTGCACTGCATTTTGGGTGGAATACAAATGTGCAGAGATTTAGCTGTGTGTGTGTGTGCAATCTAAATTGCAATGTAAAATTAAAATCATATGAACATGCATTGAAAGAAATATTCAATATCATAATAATCAGAATACGAATACTTATCAAATAGTGTTCACTGTTATATCAGTTGGTGCTGAAGAAAGGAAAGAATACACTTTTTGGGGGGCACGCTTCAAAGAAAATAAAATATTTATGTATCTAAAACTTGATAATTTTATTGGTATGCATTAAAAGTCAGTACAATTTCCAAATATCAGCAGATACTACAAAGAGGTATGTATGGGGAGAAGGGTGACAGCATCAACATACAGAATATATATTACATGGCATAAGTGTTGATTAGGATTATAGATGCCTGATATAAATCTGTAGATAGAGACTTAACAAGGTATAACACCTATTATGGGGTGGTATTCATGTGACCACCGGTCAGCTGACCGACAGTCACATGACCTCCTCCACCAGCCCGACGGGTCACTGTCCCGATGATCGGCATGCCGACCAACAGGGACTATTTCCACTCGTGGGTGTCCACGACACCCATAGAGTGGGAATAGAACCCGTGGCGATCGCAGGTCGTCACTGAGCCCGCAGCTTGGTGAGCGCAGCGAGCCCGCAAGGGGCTTGCTGCACTCGCCCCTCCCCGCCGGGATCCCGGCGTCGGTATGCTGCCGGGATCCCGGCGTCGGTAAGCTGACCGGCGGTCAGGAGTACTACACCCCTATTATGAATAGGGCTGCTGTCTGGATGAGTAAATCTGTGGAAGACTTATTTGGCCTTATCTCTGCATCTACAGCCCACTAGTGCAGTGGTTCTCAAACATTTTTGAATCATGGCGCCCTAGAGTATCAGACTTTTTTTTCACGGCACCCCTAGGCCAAATTTTCTGATTGAGAAATTTAGAAAGAAATATTAATTGAAGCAAATTGTGTTTATTTGGCATCCTTAGGGTCACTTAGGTGGTGAGGGACAGGATATGCTTGTTTTTGTCCACATATTCTATGATTGACAGCCACCAGCACTGGTTTTGCCTATTACATTAATCATAAGTAATTTGAATTGGTCCTGGACCACCAATCCAAGGCACCACTGCCAGTGTCCCGAGGCACCTCAGGGTGCCTAGGCACACAGTTTGGGAACCACTGCACTAGTGTGTTACTATGAACAGTGAACGAGTGGGTGAGATTTCAATAAATCCGGTCAGAGATAAGTGATGGATAGATAAGGGCAGGGGATCTGCTTTTGTGCATGCAATCAGTCTCTCCCCCTGGTGGGGAAAACCAATGCAGGGAAAATGTCCTGGTGCAAGTCATGTGCACTTGGTGATCAAGCCATTTCCTTGGCGAAACATGGGTCCAAGTTGGAGGTTCTGGGTCCTGTACACAGGACCAGAACAGCAATATACAAGTCCCTGATAAGTATAAGATATGTTGCCTTATTTTAAACCTGGTGTCGCTTGGCTGTGATGTTTTGGGGGGTCCCGTGCTCTAGGTTTGAACCCCTATAGTGTTAAGTACTGCAGCAAAGTGGAGTCCCTTGCCGTGGGGCTGTAACTACATGCATTGATCAATACATAACCAAACTCCACTATTAATAATATGCTAAGCTGTATGATATCAGTAATGCTAGAGATAGTGCACCTACAACACCCCCCCTTTTTTCTGTAGAACTACAAGTCTCAGTAGGTAGCACCTCACATTACTGGCAGCTACAGGTGTGCAGTCTAGCAAACTAAAAGTGTCTTATATAGACACACCTAAAGGAGTGAGACACCTTCATTCTTTGGACTTTCATCTGCCCACACTTGACCCTCATTTATTTTAACTAGGGTATCGAGCATGACTGCACTTTTGTATATGGCACAATTCCAGGTAAGTCCAAATATTATATAGTATAAGACAGTAATGGGGTGGCTCCTGGGGTGCGGGGCCTTCAGTACTGCCGTGGCTGGGTGACAACAGGGCATAGCAGCATTACATTTAATTTGGCACTTTCACTGTTTGTTTATTATACATGTCACACCTTTTTCACTTATATTAATTCACCCCATAACACTCTTTTCTCATCTATTCCTTATCCTTCTCACTACACATAATGAGTCCCTGTGATGCCCTGGGGTCGCTTGGCTGTGGTGGTTTGGGAGGTCCCATGCCCTAGGTTTGAACCCCTATAGTGCTAGGTACTGCAGCAGAGTGGAGTACCTTGTCAAGGGGCTATAACTACATGCATTGATCAATACATAACCAAACTCCACTATTTATTATATGCTAAGCTGTATGATAGCAGTAATGCTAGAGAGAGTGCACGTACAACACCCCCCTTTTTTCTGTAGAACTGCAAGTCTCAGTAGGTAGCACCTCACATTAAAGGCAGCTACAGGTGTGCAGTCTTAAGTTCCCTCCCTAGCAAACTAAAAGTGTCTTATATAGACATACCTGAAGGAGTGAGACACGTTCATTCTTTGGATTTGCACCCGCCCACGCGTACTCTCATTTATTTTAACTAGGGTCAGAGGCGTAACTAAGGGGTGTCGAGCAGGGCACGTGCCCTGGGCACCTTGGCAGGCCCAGCAGAGGGGGGTGCCACCGCCGGCCAGGGCATCATGCCCACCCGCCCCCGCTATTGCTCTGCCCCCGTCCCGCTGCAATGTGGGGGAGGAGAGCGCAGCGTCTCTCCTGCCCCTCAATGTGCTCACTGCTCAGTGTGAGTATCTGTCTGGTCTCTGCCAGCGTTAGTCAATCAGAGCTTGCGGACCAGCTCCTGATTGGCTGCCAGTCCGCAAGCTCTGATTGGCTAATGAACCGGCACCACATTTAAGATAGCCGCTGCTGGAGACCGGACTTCATGGAGCATTGAGGGGCAGGAGAGGCGCTGCGCTCTCCTCCCCTCACATAGCAGAGGCCAGCGGCAGTGGTGACAGTGAGCAGGGATCCTGGTTGAAGTAAGCAGCAGCCAGTGGGAGGGGGGGTCATGTATCTGGCACTGTGGGGCAATATGTATCTGGCACTGTTGGGCACTGTGTATCTGGCACTGTGGGGCACTGTGTATCTGGCACTGTGGAGTAATATGTATCTGGCACTGTGGGGCAATATGTATCTGGCACTGTGGGGCACTGTGTATCTGGCACTGTGGGGCACTGTGTATCTGACACTTTGGGGCGATATGTATCTGGCACTGCGGGGCAATATGTATCTGGCACTGTGGGGCAATTGTGTATCTGGCACTGTGGGGCACTGTGTATCTGGCACTGTGGGGCACTGTGTATCTGGCACTGTGAGGCAATATGTATCTGGCACTGTGGGGCAATATGTATCTGGCATTGTGGGGCACTGTGTATCTGGCACTGTGGGGCACTGTGTATCTGGCACTGTGAGACAATATGTATCTGGCACTGTGGGGCACTGTGTATCTGGCACTGTGTATATGGCACTGTGGGGCAATATGTATCTGGCACTGTGGGGCAATTGTGTATCTGGCACTGTGGGGCAATTGTGTATCTGGCACTGTGTACTGTGTAAAAAGGGGACTCAGCATGCATACTGTGTAAAAAGGGGACTCTGCGTGTGTACTGTGTAAAAAGGGGACTCTGCATGCGTACTGTGCAAAAATTGAATGAAGGTGTGCTGAGAGACGACACAAGGGGTAAGTGATAGTGTGCTGAGAGGGGACACAGGGGGTAGGTGATAGTTATGTTGGCATGCCCCATTTTCAGTGGCTATGCCCATTCTGGTATGTAGCCACACCCCTTCTGGTGCATTGCCACACCCATTTTTTTCGGCACACATACTTAATTTTTTTTTTGGGGGGGGGGATTGGGGCATCACTCTTCATCTTGCCCTGGGCTCCGAAAACCCTAGTTATGCCTCTGAATAGGGTACCGAGCATGACTGCACTTTTGTATATGGCACAATTCCAGGTAAGTCCAATTATTCTATACTATAAGTCAGTAATGGGGTGGCTCCTGCGGTGCGGGGCCTTCTGGACTGCCGTGGACGGGTGACAACAGGGTATCGCAGCATTACATTTCATTTGGCACTTTCACTGTTTGTTTATTATACATGTCACACCTTTTTCACTTATATTAATTCACTCCATAACACTCTTTTCTCACCTATTCCTTATCCTTCTCACTACACATAATCATTCCCAGTGATGCCCTGGGATTGCTTGGCTGTGGTGGTTTGGGGGGTCCCGTGCCCTAGGTTTGAACCCCTATAGTGCAAGGTACTGCAACAGAGTGGAGTACCTTGCCGTGGGGCTGCAGCCACATGCATTGATCAATACATAACCAAACTCCATTATTCATTATATGCTAAGCTATATGATATCAGTAATGCTAGAGAGAGTGCACCTACAACACCCCACTTTTTTTATTTTAAACATGTAAGTTTGTAAATTATTACCTACATATTTTATATATATATATATATATATATATATATATATATATATATATATATATATATATATATATCTATATATATGAAAAAAGGGGGGGATGAGGGATATGGTATCCGGACTCCAGGTCGACAGCACAAAGGTCGACACACTTTAGGTCGACGCCAATTTGTCGACACACATTAGGTCGACAGGGTCAAAAGGTCGACAGGGTCAAAAGGTCGACAGGAACAAGGTCGACATGGAAAAAGGTCGACATGAGTTTTTCATGATTTTTTTCTTTTTTTGAACCTTTTCATACTTAACGATCCACGTGGACTACGATTGGAACGGTAAAGTGTGCCGAGCGAAGCGGAGCGGAGCGAAGGCACCATGCCCGAAGCATGGCGAGCGAAGCGAGCCATGCGAGGGGACGCGGTGCACTAATTCGGGTTCCCGGTCACTCTACGAAGAAAACGACACCAAAAAAACATAAAAAACTCATGTCGACCTTTTTCCATGTCGACCTTGTTGCTGTCGACCTTTTGACCCTGTCGACCTTTTGACCCTGTCGACCTAATGTGTGTCGACCAATTGGCGTCGACCTAAAGTGTGTCGACCTTTGTGCTGTCGACCCTGAGTCCCAGACCCGAGGGATATATAGCGACAACGGTGTCAGTGCAATAAGTATAAAATTGCCAATTCTATACAATAAAAGGTATGTATTAACGTACAATTAAGCATAAAAGATACATTTAAAAAAAATGGGACAACAATAAAAGAACAACTGAACTAAAAGCACTTTAATGAATCATATAAAACTACAGTAAAAGCAAGTATTAAGTTTTTTTTTTCCTTATCTTAAATGAGGTAGGTGAAAGTTTCCAACGCGTTTCGTCTGATGAGAATTCTTCTTGAATAAGTCTCATCAGACGAAACGCGTTGGTTTTTATCACAAGTGGCGCAATATCAATCTCTGTTCCATATATATATATATATATATATATATATCACAAAAAATTCCTTAGGTGCGCCAATATACTCAGGATATATTTTAAAATTATCCTCTAAGGACCTAATGTCCCTTTTCTTACAACACCAATGTTGATATATTTTATATTTTTAAACTGTATTCAAATGTACATATAAAACATTTACATAAAACCCAAACAGCATAATACAATTAATAATATCAACAAGACCTGTCTATTAATACAGAGGCTGGATGTTCATGCACTTTGCCCTTACGGGAGTGTGCTCACAAAAAAAGATCCACTGTATATTTTCAGGTCGTTTAAATCACCCAACGCATTTCGTCCTTTAGGTTGGACTTCTTCAGGGGAATATATAGCAATGTTAGGATGTATTTGAGAGTAGATCTACACAATGACATTCATAATGGTCGTGGATTCTGATAGGAAACTCTATGATTCGTTTTGATGTCTTATCTCTAAACGTAAATTATAGGTGAATTACTCCATAGTCAGAAATCGCTGTAGGCTTGATCTCCACTCAGACGTTTCTAGTACTAGGGAATAGTCAGTTTCCTTCCACAGATATAGTAATGTTGTCTTGTAGACACTGTGTCAGAATCTGTCTTTCTGTAAATGTTTTATATGTACATTTCAATAAATTTTTAAAATATATCGAAATTGGTGTTATAAGAAAAGGGACATTAGGTCCATAGAGGATAATTTTAAAATATATCCTGAGTATATTGGCGCACCTAAGGAATTTAGTGTGATTGTTATTGCTTGATCTCCACTAGCAGGTGATCTCTTTTAGGTTGCAGCCTTATTTATCCGAGCGCAACTAAATAGGGTATTTCTTGATAGATATATATATTAGAGATGAGCGGGTTCGGTTTCTCTGAATCTGAACCCGCCCGAACTTCATGGTTTTTTTCACGGGTCCGAGCAGACTCGGATCCTCCCGCCTTGCTCGGTTAACCCGAGCGCGCCCGAACGTCATCATGACGCTGTCGGATTCTCGCGAGACTCGGATTCTATATAAGGAGCCGCGCGTCGCCGCCATTTTCACACGTGCATTGAGATTGATAGTGAGAGGACGTGGCTGGCGTCCTCTCCATTTAGATTATAAGAGAGAGAGATTTACTGGAGCTTAGGACTAGGAGGAGTACTGTAGAAGTGTAGAGAGTGCAGAGAGTTTACTAGTGAGTGACCACCAGACAGTGCAGTTTATTTAATATATCCGTTCTCTGCCTGAAAAAAGCGATACACACAGTGACTCAGTCACATACCATATCTGTGTGCACTGCTCAGGCTCAGCCCAGTGTGCTGCATCATCTATATATATTATATATCTGTCTGACTGCTCAGCTCACACAGCTTATAATTGTGGGGGAGACTGGGGAGCACTGCAGTGCCAGTTATAGGTTATAGCAGGAGCCAGGAGTACATAATATTATATAGTGAGTGACCACCAGACAGTGCAGTTTATTTAATATATCCGTTCTCTGCCTGAAAAAAGCGATACACACAGTGACTCAGTCACATACCATATCTGTGTGCACTGCTCAGGCTCAGCCCAGTGTGCTGCATCATCTATATATATTATATATCTGTCTGACTGCTCAGCTCACACAGCTTATAATTGTGGGGGAGACTGGGGAGCACTGCAGTGCCAGTTATAGGTTATAGCAGGAGCCAGGAGTACATAATATTATATTAAAATTAAACAGTGCACACTTTTGCTGCAGGAGTGCCACTGCCAGTGTGACTGACCAGTGACCTGACCACACTGACCACCAGTATAGTTAGTAGTATACTTATATTGTGATTGCCTGAAAAAGTTAAACACTCGTCGTGTGACTTCACTTGTGTGTTGTTGTTTTTTTTATTCTATAAAAATAAAACTCATTCTGCTGACAGTGTCCAGCAGGTCCGTCATTATATAATATATAATATATACCTGTCCGGCTGCAGTAGTGATATATATATATTTTTTATATCATTTATCATCCAGTCGCAGCAGACACAGTACGGTAGTTCACGGCTGTGGCTACCTCTGTGTCTGCACTCGGCAGGCAGTCCGTCCATAATTGTATACCACCTAACCGTGGTTTTTTTTTCTTCTTTATACATACATACTACTACGACATCTTTTTATCAACCAGTCTATATTAGCAGCAGACACAGTACAGTACGGTAGTTCACGGCTGTGGCTACCTCTGTGTCTGCACTCGGCAGGCAGTCCGTCCATAATTGTATACCACCTAACCTTTTTCTTTGCATCATGTGCTGATTGGGGAGGGTTTTTTGGAAGGGACATCCTGCGTGACACTGCAGTGCCACTCCTAAATGGGCCCGGTGTTTGTGTCGGCCACTAGGGTCGCTAATCTTACTCACACAGTCAGCTACCTCATTGCGCCTCTTTTTTTCTTTGCGTCATGTGCTGTTTGGGGAGGGTTTTTTGGAAGGGACATCCTGCGTGACACTGCAGTGCCACTCCTAGATGGGCCCGGTGTTTGTGTCGGCCACTAGGGTCGCTAATCTTACTCACACAGCTACCTCATTGCGCCTCTTTTTTTCTTTGCGTCATGTGCTGTTTGGGGAGGGTTTTTTGGAAGGGACATCCTGCGTGACACTGCAGTGCCACTCCTAGATGGGCCCGGTGTTTGTGTCGGCCACTAGGGTCGCTAATCTTACTCACACAGCTACCTCATTGCGCCTCTTTTTTTCTTTGCGTCATGTGCTGTTTGGGGAGGGTTTTTTGGAAGGGCCATCCTGCGTGACACTGCAGTGCCACTCCTAGATGGGCCCGGTGTTTGTGTCGGCCACTAGGGTCGCTAATCTTACTCACACAGCTACCTCATTGCGCCTCTTTTTTCTTTGCGTCATGTGCTGTTTGGGGAGGGTTTTTTGGAAGGGACATCCTGCGTGACACTGCAGTGCCACTCCTAGATGGGCCCGGTGTTTGTGTCGGCCACTAGGGTCGCTTATCTTACTCACACAGCGACCTCGGTGCAAATTTTAGGACTAAAAATAATATTGTGAGGTGTGAGGTATTCAGAATAGACAGAAAATGAGTGTAAATTATGGTTTTTGAGGTTAATAATACTTTGGGATCAAAATGACCCCCAAATTCTATGATTTAAGCTGTTTTTTAGTGTTTTTTGAAAAAAACACCCGAATCCAAAACACACCCGAATCCGACAAAAAAAATTCGGTGAGGTTTAGCCAAAACGCGTTCGAACCCAAAACACGGCCGCGGAACCGAACCCAAAACCAAAACACAAAACCCGAAAAATTTCAGGCGCTCATCTCTAATATATATATATATATATATAGCAAGCACAGACAGTATGTATATATATATATATATATATATATATATAGCAAGCACAGACAGTATATATATATATATATATTATTAATATTATATTATTTTTTTTGCACATGCTCAACAAATACAGTCATGAAAAAAGAGTTACTGACACTCACTATTGAAAGTCACCTACAACACTGGCTGTTACACACCATACCATATTTATTAATAATTAATATTTTTTTGTATACTTTGTGTGTCCTACTGTAAGTGGTGATCCACTTTGTGATCGCAGAAACTACCCCATGTAGTAACATATATGGTGCAACACTTATGCCATGTAATATATATTCTGTATGTTGATATCCTCTATTACAGCTGTCACCCTTCCCCCCATACATACCTGTTTGTAGTATCTGCTGACATTTGGAAATCGTACTGACTTTTAATGCATACCAATAAAATTATCCGGTTTTAGATAGAAAAATATCTTTATTTTCTATTAATCATGCCCCCCCAAAAAAAGAGTTTTCTTTCCTTTCTTTGTTGCCTGTTACAAATATATAACTCTAGGGTGCACCACCAACAGAATCACCTTAACCTATTTAGGGATATATTACTAGAATGTTGGTCCTTATTATCTTTTCTGTGATGCCTTTTTGAATTACTGGGTAAGTGTGGAACCCCACCCTTCGGCTCCAATAACATGTAAGAAAACACATGTAAAGCAACACAATAGTGTAATATTTTCTTCTAACAGTGTATTATCACCATTAGGTGAAAGCAGGTGGTATGGAGTGCTCCGTAAAGATGAGTATCCAAAAACCCAGAAGTGTTTCCCCAAAGACCGAGGATTCACACCACGTGAAATTGTTTAATATAATAATGCTTACAGCAGGAGAAGCGCTGGCACAGGAGGAGTTAAGATTAGCCCATGGTCCGGTCATGTGGTCTTGGCGAGTAGAGATGAATGGACAGGGGCAGCTTGGAGAAGCAGGACCTGTTGGGAAGAGGAAGGTGGAGCGAAGGGGTGCTGAAAGGCAGGGGAACGCGAAGCAGAGTGGTAGCTGAGTTCAGGAGACAGCTGCCGGACGCTGGGCGGTGAAAGCAGCAAAGCTGAAGGAGAGTAGCAGGGTGTTGACGGGGAGCCGAGTGCTGGAGAGTGGGCATTGAGATGCCGTAGCCAGAAACTGGACACTGCCAGGCCTGGTGAGTGCTGTGGATGTCGTGGCCATCTTGAGACAGCCAGGAGCCATTTGCAACAGATGAAGACAGCACATAACTCCGTTCCCTGGGTCTGAGTGAGTACTGTAGGAAATTGACAGCCCAGCCACAAGCAAGTGTGCCCTTCAGCCTCCGCCACCCTTGTCACAGACTGAGCAGTGTTTAAAAGGGCACAGCCAGCAGCGCCATAGGTTGCATGTTAAAACCCACACAAGGGGTGCCAAAAGACTGAGTTTAATGCAGGTCCAAGGGAGATATTTGTTCTGAAGTACTGAGTTTTATGCAAGCACACACATTTATTTCTGGAAGGACTAAGTTTCTTATGCAAATACAGATCAAGTCCTCCAACTGAGAGAGACTGAGTTTGTTCTATCCAAAAGCGCCTCATTGTGAGTGAGCTGCCGTTGTTAGAAAACCCTACCATTCATTTGCTAATTAAAAAAGCTCTTTGAAAAAAGAACTGAGTATAATTGACATTTTCCTCACACAGGATTCCCCCAATATTTTTGTGCCCATTCTTCAATTGAAACTCTGTGGCCCAGCAGATTTCAACCAGAGCACCAACGATATTTGCCTGAGAAGATATTTGTTACCTTGGCTAGAGAAAGCTAGACAGTTATTATTTAGTTTTACTGAGTATATTGCTATTATTCTTATTATTATAACATTGGGGTTAATTCTGAGTTGATCGCAGCAGCAAGTTTGTTAGCAATTGGGCAAAACCATGTGCACTGCAGGGGGGGCGATATAACATTTGCAGAGAAAGTTAGATTTGGGTGGGTAATTTTGTTTCTGTGCAGAATAAATACTAGATACTTTATTTTTACACTGCAATTTAGATTTCGGTTTGAATACACCCCACCCAAATCTAACTCTCTCTGCAGATGTTATATCTGTCCCCCTTGCAGTGCACATGGTTTTGCCCAACTGCTAACAAATTTGCTGCTGCGATCAACTCAGAATTAGGCCCATTGTACAGTAGAATGGATTGCACAGTGTCTGATATTATTTTATTACTCCAATGAAAGAATGTTAATTGTCATTCCTATTATTCTTAATCTGTGATTCAATTACTTGTCTTTTGCTTACTAAATGATATTTTGTGGTGTGAATTATAGTGACTTTTATATTCCTGTTCTTCTTGTATGCCAAATTCTTCATTTTGTGACTTTCAACAAAAAGCAATGTCCTTTAATGAATCAATCCTCACAAATCCAGAGTTCATTGCAAATCAATAAAAATGCTTCCTGTTGGAATTGCTGTCTCACTTCTGATTCGTAATACTCTAGCCAACCTCTCTGAGCATGGTACTATGAGACAAGATATGGGTAACAACGTTTCAGGGGAAAGGTCCATCACATGGCCACCCGACACGTGATACCTCTCTCAACCACTTAGACGTATCCTGCCAACCCCAGGGGTGTAACATGATGCTTACATGTAAGCCTGCTGTGTAAATGCACAGAAAGGTATCTTTTTCACCTGCCATCAACCCGCTCTCAAATGTATAGCAGGATCACATACATAGATAGACCAACATGTGATTTACTGTATTGTACACAATAGACCAAAAAGTGAAAGTTATGCTTGAATAGGCAACATTCTGAAGTTTATTGTAACATCTTTAAGAATAAAAAATCAAAAACAATTGAGACATTCAGCTGATTACACTGCAAACAAATTCAAAGCCATTGAACCGGCCAGAATTAGTCGAATTTTGAACCAGTTCCAATTATTCACACATCTCTACTCCAGATGCTCCCAAATGATTAGCATAAGTGCTGTAGATAGAGGTACTGATTAACAGTTTAGTTAGTGGACTGTAAAGCAGAATTACAGAGGTATTCTTGTGTTTACTTGAAAATCTATGGAAGATATGCAGTATAAGGTGTATATCCAACCAGTGTCAGACTGGAGCATGAAGGGCCCATCTGGGGAATACGGTGGTCTAGGCAGTGGGGCCCACTCGGGTTTCCCCTGTACCCCTGTGGGCCAGTCCAACCCTGTGTCCAAACGATCTTTGTCCTAATCATCTTATCATAAACATATGTATACATTTAAACGCTAATATAGATATTTTAGGAATTATTATATCTTTGGGTGGCTCAGGTAGTGCTTGCTCTCAGGCTGATTTGATTCCTGTTATGACCATCACTTTTCTCCACATTGTACCTTGCTGTTCTGCTATTTGATGCTTCATGCTATTGTGTATTTTTGTTCATACAGTATAATATACAGTTTTGCTCTAAGCTCTTTACATGTCATTGCTGACCCATTTTTGCACCTTATAAATAAATGAAAATAATTATCTAAGAACAAAGAAAACACTACAAATCTAGACCCTGGCTAATTGCCATTTAAAAAAAATAATTCTTTGATGATTGTTCCTCATTATGTGTACATCTATGAGCTACAGTACGTGTCACTAAGTGCTTCTTTTGTGTTTTAGTTAATGCAATAAAGCTAATTATCTGAAGTTTCTTGATAGGTACAGTTTATTGTGAGGTGTATTCAAAATCTTGATAAATCATGCTTACATACTTTTTATGACTCCTCTCTGGGAGAAGCCCGGAGAGGAGTCACAGCAAGATACCTGGGGCGGGCAGCACTGTGACATCATTAGGACCCACCCCAAAGATGGGAAATGGGCGGGGCTAAATGGCGCAATTCACATCTTTATCCCCTCTCTCTTCACACAGCCGCTGCGATCTTAGGGGTCTATTTACTAAGCTTGGAATAGAGATAAAATAGACGGAGATAAAGTACCAGCCAATCAGCTCCTAACTACCATGTTACAGTCTGTGTTTGAAAAATGACAGTTAGGAGCTGGTTGGTTGGGACTTTTACTCCAGCCACTTTATCTCCATGCAAGGCTTAGTAAATAGACCCCTTAGGGATTTTATCCCTATCCTGCCCACTTGACCAGTAAGCGGGCAGTATGCGGGAGTCACCTACCCTTCCGGGGCTGCGTTGGACTACCAAAAATTGGGAGGCTTCAGCAGCTTCCGGGAGCGTAGACCCTGAAGATATAGTTTCTACATGAATGGCTGCAGCAATTGTGAGTGTGATGTAAAAACTACATTGTCAGTGTATGGCTAATATGTTGTATCAGGCACCATTAATACATTTTCCTGTATTAGAGTATTTTAAAATACAAAAAAAATAACACAACATTTTTATGAAAGGTCATATATATAGTATATTTACTTGTTAAGTAACGGACCTTTTTTGAGTAATCTCTTTAAATCCTGCAATACTGTGAACTGAACTTTCTAATCATTGCTTTACATGCACAAAGCATGAACGTCAGTTACAAGACTAAATGAAAATGAATGCATACATAGATATTTATGACCACATTCACATTTTCATGTAGACAGCATAATGGGTTGCACTGACTGTTTCTCAGTATGGCATGCTGCATTTTTCATCAATTAATTAATGCTTGTTGTTCCATTTAATTAATCATTTGAATGGAGACTTTTATAATGTACAAAAGACAAAGTAAAAAATGCCTGCTCTATTATAATGCTCTATTTTGATCACTTGGAAACAACAACCACATACTGAAAGTAGCATCAGCCTTGTGCCTATACCAGTGGCATGCAGTGAGGTCAGTGGCTGGTGAGGCACTGCAGTCAAACTGTCCTTTGAGTACCGACGATAACTCCTACTGCCGCTGACTCAATCCCCATTACTGCCGCTGCCCCCACCAATTCCCACAGCCTGCCTGCTCATCAAACTTGTAACGAGTAGGAGGCTAATATATTGTCATTTTTATAAATTTATGGGAAAGAGAGAGGAGGAATATGGGGAGATGGGAGGGAGGAGGAATAGGGGGAGTGACTAGCCGACTCCCGATGCGTCCACAATTACATTGTGGACGCATCAAACTAAGGTTGACCCCTGACAGCGCAGCCTGGCTGCGCTATCAAGTGGTTGGCTGCCATTTTTTTAATCGGTCACGTCATGCCCCTGTTTGGACCGCCCCTCCCAATGCTGCATTGCCGTCCCGCAAATGGCCGCTGCTGTCAATCACACTGCGGCCACATCCTTCCTGCATGGAGCTGCAATGTGTAAGGTCGCGTACTGCGGTCAATATGCATGCGCAGACCACCCGAATGCAGCCGCTGCATACAGATGTACAGCTGCGTTCGGGTCTGAATGACCCCCATAGCCCAAAAAGCTAGTAGCAAGACTCAAATACAAATTACTGTATACAAAAGTCCAGCACCTTCCAGCGGAAACATAGGGCCTAATTCAGACCAGCGATTTCAGGTTAAGCCCTGTTCACACGTGCAGCAGCCGCACTCCACGTGCGCACATGTGAAGACAATTCACTGGTGTGATTGCCTTTATCTGATTGCAGCCAAAAACATGGCGGTTAGCAGGCTGCCATCGCAGCTATGCTGCATAGGCAGGGAGCTACTCGGCAAGTGTGAAAGCAATAAAGCATCACTGCTGTGCGATGCTTTTGCATGTCTACACAAGAGTTAGGGGGGTCTGGCATGCGGGGCGGACTAGCCCTGTGCTGGGCATGTCAGAGAGTTTGGTCGTAGATGTGCTTTTTTTCGCACATCTATAATCAGCTCTGAATTAGGCCCATAGTTACAGGGAAAGTAACAGGAGGATGAGTGGTAATGGGGAGGGGGAGACACAAAAGTGTGTGTGGGGGGGGGTATAAGCAAGGGATCAAAATAAATACTGGGTTACTGGAAATGAAATGATCCATCTGAAGCAGCAGGAGCTTGAGAACAATGAAAGCATGCAGCAGCAGAAACAACAGGAAAGGACATCCGTAGGGAACAGTCCAGACAGGATACGCAGGGACACAGCTACCTGAAGAGCAGCATTAAGAGAAGGTAACAGTCCAGCATGTAACCCCACAGTCTGCTGAGCCCAGTTGAGGAGGGATAAGGCAGCCGCACTAGAGGTGGGATAGCTGTAACGCCGGCCGTACTTCCTTGGCTCCTCACGCCAGAGACATTGTATTCCCCTGAGCATGGCTGGCGCTGTCTGTGAGAAAGTCGGCGGTGGCAAGTGGCCCTGGGAAGGGAGCATGACCTCCGCTGCAGCCCTGCTCTCCTGGTATATGATGAGCCCATTGCGGCTGTAAACTCCAGCTGGGGGCAGTGCCGGTGCAAGGGTGTTCGGCGCCCTCCTGCAAACTATTAAATTGCGCCCTCCCTCCCTTAACTCATAAAGGGACAGCGTGCACCACAAGTGGGATGTGGTCTCAAAAGGAAGGGGTGTGGACAAGCAATATCACCTCACAATAGAACCTCCAATTCAAATTATGCCACACTGTAGCACAATCTTATCCACATAACACTGCACGTAGTCCTCATGATTCATATTACATGACATAGTAGTGTCCCTTATGTACTTATATCCAGCATTACCTGGGTTTAGTTTTTTTTTTTTTAAGCTATTATCCCCAGCACCGAGGCTATTTCTTCTCGCTGTTTCCTCCTCTTTCGGCAACCCCTTTCCCCTCCTATGTTCTATCCCCTCTTTTCACTTCCTACTCCCACTGCTTTGAGAGTTACAGAGAGGGTGAGGGCAGGGACGCTGAGGGGGGAGTTACAGGGAGGGTGAGGGCAGGGATGCTGATGGGGTAGTTACAGGGAGGGTGAGGGTAGGGGCACTCAGAGTGCAGTTACAGGGAGGGTGAGGGCAGGGACACTGACGGAGGATTTAGAGGGAGAGTGAGGGCACACTGAGGAGGGAGCAACATGGAAGGTGAGGGCAGGGACACTGAGAGGGGAGTTACAGGGAGGATGAAGACAGGGATTCTGGGGGAGGAGTTACAGGGAGGGTAAAGACTGGGACTCTGAGGGGGGAGTTACAGGGAGGGTGATGGGAGGGGCACTGAGGTGGGAGTTACATGGAGGGTGAGGGCACACTAAGGAGGGAGTTACATGGAGGGTGATGGGAGGAGCACTGTGGGGGGATTTACAGGGAGGGTGACGGCACAATGAGGGGGGAGCTACATGGAGGGTAAGGGGCACTGAGGGCGGAGTTACAGGGAGGGTGAGGGCTGGGACGCTGAGGGGGGAATTAAAGGGATGGTGAGAGCATGGACGCTGAGGGGGGAGTTAGAGGGAAGGTGAAGGCACCTGAGGGGGAGCTACAGGGAGGGTGGGGATAGGGGCCTAAATAATAGCTAAATTAGAATAAACAAATGCTCTACTGTAAATACCCCCCCCCCCCGACTGTCACTTACCAGATGTTTGCAGTATATAAGCAGTGGCTCCTCACCCACCCACACATGGGTCTCAGCTACTGCACGCTGCAGCTCCCTTTGACCTAAAGCAGCCCACAGGGGAGGCGGAGCTCGAGTCGGGACAGGACTCAGAGGCGGAGCTGTGTTAGGGTGGGCTTCCTGGTTTCACTGGGAGGGGCGGCGCATGCACCACTCTTCATGCTGCTTGTGACGCTGCTGCCTGTGATAAGTGTGACAGGCGCTGGCAGCAGCGGCAGCCGGCCGCAGCAGGCAGGATAGTGCGGCTTCATCAAAGGAGGTAGACAATGCCAGACAGGGTGGAGCTAGTGTTCACTCTGCCGGCACCACTGCTGCCAGTCAGTGTGACAGGCAGCCAGCAGCAGCAGTGCACATCAGCCTCTCCAACCCGATGCCTCCCTGCTTTGCAGATCTTGCTGAGCCGGTAGTGCCGGACCTGGCTGGGGGTGTGCTGGTATAAACTCAGTGGGTAGGGGGTGTCTAATGCTCGCGTCAGCAAGCCGCGGTAGTTGGGTGCTTTGTTGATTGGTAGTTAGTCTGGCCCTGCCCACAGCCCAATCACATCAGCCATAGTGACAGGGGCGTGCTTTCATGTGGGCTGAAAGTACGCCCCTTGTCACAGAGGCACTGCTATTAGGAGCCGCTTATAGGCCTTTTTTCAATGAGCTTTTACTGCCCGATGTTTGGCCCCGCCCCCTATTTCCAGCTCTTCCTTATTGACAGCCAGAGGCCTCCAAACACATTGAAAACTCTTTTTTTTAGCATGCTAAAAATTATTTCAATAATATAAAGGCAAAAGCAGATACTTATGACACAGAATCTGTAACTTCTTTGTATTATTTTAATAAAAAATGACAGAGGAGGCACTGCCTCCCCTGACTGCACGTCCCTGCCCTATACCAGAACAACCTGAGGCAGCTGTCCCAGTTATATTAATAGACAGTAAAATATACTATATATATATATATATATATAGAGAGAGAGAGAGAGAGAGAGAGAAATTAGTATAAGGGATGAAGGGATAAGAGGGGCATAATTTCAGTCACTACCTTAAGCAATTCCTCTGTCACATCCCTGATTTGCCCACAGTACTGTAAAGCCCCGTACAAACGGGGTAGATGTTTGCTGAGCGATCTACTGTAGTACAGACCACTCAGCACACATCTCTCCACACGCCCAGTACTCAGCGCGATGCGTGCTGAGCGAGAGGGACCGGGGGATGCTCATTTCAAATAAGCAATCTCACTAGATTTGGCATGCCAAATCTAGAGCCAGCGTTAGCGACGTGCGGGACCGCGCATCGCTGTCACCAGCACCCTACACACAGAGAGATCCGTGCTTAATTTCTAAGCAATCTAGTCAGATTGCTTAAAGTTTTAGCTGTAGCTTTTATTTATTTTAATAAATTATTACCAGTCATTTATATAGCGCACATATATTCCGCAGTGCTTTACAGAGAATATTTGCCCATTCACATCAGTCCCTGCGACAGAGCTTACTGTATATATATATATATTAGTGATGAGCGGGTTCGGTTCCTCGGAATCCAAACCCGCCCGAACTTCAGCTTTTTTCTCACGGGTCCGAGCGACTCGGATCCTCCCGCCTTGCTCGGTTAACCCGAGCGCGCCCGAACGTCATCATCCCGCTGTCGGATTCTTGCGAGACTCGGATTCTATATAAGGAGCCGCGCGTCGCTGCCATTTTCACACGTGCATTGAGATTGATAGGGAGAGGACGTGGCTGGCGTCCTCTCCGTTTATAGAGAAGAGACTAGAGTAGAGAGAGACACAGTATTTAGTAATTTTGGGGAGCATTAGGAGTACTACTACTTGCTGAAGTGATAGTGTGACTGTATATCTGACTTGTGGGCAAGACAGTGGGGAGCAGTTAGAGTCTGAGAGCAGGAGTACATATTTTAACGTACAGTGCACACTTTGCTGCCAGAGTGCCACACTGCCATTGTGACCACACTGACCACCAGTATATTGTGATTGTCTGCTTAGGAGTACTACTTGCAAGTTGCTGATAGTGTGACCAGTGACCTGACCACCAGTTTAATTAATCACCACCAGTTTAATATATATATATATATATATAATTGTATATATATATAATTGTATACCACCTACCCGTGTTTTTTTTTTTTCTTTCTTCTTGATACATACTATAGTAGCTTACTGTAGCAGTCTGCGGTGCTGAGCTGACAGTGTCCAGCAGGTCCGTCATCAGTCATTACATAATAAATATATATACCTGTCCGGCTGCAGTACTAGTGATATTATATATATATATTAATTTCATCTCATTATCATCCAGTCTATATTAGCAGCAGACACAGTACGGTAGTCCACGGCTGTAGCTACCTCTGTGTCGGCAGTCGCTCGTCCATCCATAATTGTATACCACCTACCCGTGGTTTTTTTTTTTCTTTCTTCTTGATACATACTACTATAGTAGCTTACTGTAGCAGTCTGCGGTGCTGAGCTGACAGTGTCCAGCAGGTCCGTCATCAGTCATTACATAATAAATATATATACCTGTCCGGCTGCAGTACTAGTGATATTATATATATATATATATATATTAATTTCATCTCATTATCATCCAGTCTATATTAGCAGCAGACACAGTACGGTAGTCCACGGCTGTAGCTTACTCTGTGTCGACAGTCGCTCGTCCATCCATAATTGTATACCACCTACCCGTGGTTTTTTTTTTCTTTCTTCTTGATACATACTACTATAGTAGCTTACTGTAGCAGTCTGCGGTGCTGAGCTGACAGTGTCCAGCAGGTCCGTCATCAGTCATTACATAATAAATATATATACCTGTCCGGCTGCAGTACTAGTGATATTATATATATATATATATATATATATATATATTAATTTCATCTCATTATCATCCAGTCTATATTAGCAGCAGACACAGTACGGTAGTCCACGGCTGTAGCTACCTCTGTGTCGGCAGTCGCTCGTCCATCCATAATTGTATACCACCTACCCGTGGTTTTTTTTTTTCTTTCTTCTTGATACATACTACTATAGTAGCTTCATGTAGCAGTCTGCGGTGCTGAGCTGACAGTGTCCAGCAGGTCCGTCATTACATAATAAATATATATACCTGTCCGGCTGCAGTACTAGTGATATTATATATATATATATTAATTTCATCTCATTATCATCCAGTCTATATTAGCAGCAGACACAGTACGGTAGTCCACGGCTGTAGCTACCTCTGTGTCGGCAGTCGCTCGTCCATCCATAATTGTATACCACCTACCCGTGGTTTTTTTTTTCTTTCTTCTTGATACATACTACTATAGTAGCTTACTGTAGCAGTCTGCGGTGCTGAGCTGACAGTGTCCAGCAGGTCCGTCATCAGTCATTACATAATAAATATATATACCTGTCCGGCTGCAGTACTAGTGATATTATATATATATATATATATATATTAATTTCATCTCATTATCATCCAGTCTATATTAGCAGCAGACACAGTACGGTAGTCCACGGCTGTAGCTACCTCTGTGTCGGCAGTCGCTCGTCCATCCATAAGTATACTAGTATCCATCCATCTCCATTGTTTACCTGAGGTGCCTTTTAGTTGTGCCTATTAAAATATGGAGAACAAAAATGTTGAGGTTCCAAAAATAGGGAAAGATCAAGATCCACTTCCACCTCGTGCTGAAGCTGCTGCCACTAGTCATGGCCGAGACGATGAAATGCCATCAACGTCGTCTGCCAAGGCCGATGCCCAATGTCTTAGTACAGAGCATGTAAAATCCAAAACACCAAATATCAGTAAAAAAAGGACTCCAAAATCTAAAATAAAATTGTCGGAGGAGAAGCGTAAACTTGCCAATATGCCATTTACCACACGGAGTGGCAAGGAATGGCTGAGGCCCTGGCCTATGTTCATGGCTAGTGGTTCAGCTTCACATGAGGATGGAAGCACTCAGCCTCTCGCTAGAAAAATGAAACGACTCAAGCTGGCAAAAGCACAGCAAAGAACTGTGCGTTCTTCGAAATCCCAAATCCACAAGGAGAGTCCAATTGTGTCGGTTGCGATGCCTGACCTTCCCAACACTGGACGTGAAGAGCATGCGCCTTCCACCATTTGCACGCCCCCTGCAAGTGCTGGAAGGGGCACCCGCAGTCCAGTTCCTGATAGTCAGATTGAAGATGTCAGTGTTGAAGTACACCAGGATGAGGAGGATATGGGTGTTGCTGGCGCTGGGGAGGAAATTGACCAGGAGGATTCTGATGGTGAGGTGGTTTGTTTAAGTCAGGCACCCGAGGAGACACCTGTTGTCCATGGGAGGAATATGGCCGTTGACATGCCTGGTGAAAATACCAAAAAAATCAGCTCTTCGGTGTGGAAGTATTTCAACAGAAATGCGGACAACAGGTGTCAAGCCGTGTGTTGCCTTTGTCAAGCTGTAATAAGTAGGGGTAAGCACGTTAACCACCTCGGAACATCCTCCCTTATACGTCACCTGCAGCGCATTCATCATAAGTCAGTAACAAGTTCAAAAACTTTGGGCGACAGCGGAAGCAGTCCACTGACCAGTAAATCCCTTCCTCTTGTAACCAAGCTCAAGCAAACCACCCCACCAACTCCCTCAGTGTCAATTTCCTCCTTCCCCAGGAATGCCAATAGTCCTGCAGGCCATGTCACTGGCAATTCTGACGAGTCCTCTCCTGCCTGGGATTCCTCCGATGCATCCTTGAGTGTAACGCCTACTGCTGATGGCGCTGCTGTTGTTGCTGCTGGGAGTCGATCGTCATCCCAGAGGGGAAGTCGTAAGCCCACTTTTACTACTTCCACCAAGCAATTGACTGTCCAACAGTCCTTTGCGAGGAAGATGAAATATCACAGCAGTCATCCTGTTGCAAAGCGGATAACTGAGGCCTTGACAACTATGTTGGTGTTAGACGTGCGTCCGGTATCCGCCGTTAGTTCACAGGGAACTAGACAATTTCTTGAGGTAGTGTGCCCCCGTTACCAAATATCATCTAGGTTCCACTACTCTAGGCAGGCGATACCGAGAATGTACACGGACTTCAGAAAAAGACTCACCAGTGTCCTAAAAAATGCAGTTGTACCCAATGTCCACTTAACCACGGACATGTGGACAAGTGGAGCAGGGCAGGGTCAGGACTATATGACTGTGACAGCCCACTGGGTAGATGTATGGACTCCCGCCGCAAGAACAGCAGCGGCGGCACCAGTAGCAGCATCTCGCAAACGCCAACTCTTTCCTAGGCAGGCTACGCTTTGTATCACCGGTTTCCAGAATACGCACATAGCTGAAAACCTCTTACGGCAACTGAGGAAGATCATCGCGGAATGGCTTACCCCAATTGGACTCTCCTGTGGATTTGTGGCATCGGACAACGCCAGCAATATTGTGTGTGCATTAAATATGGGCAAATTCCAGCACGTCCCATGTTTTGCACATACCTTGAATTTGGTGGTGCAGAATTTTTTAAAAAACGACAGGGGCGTGCAAGAGATGCTGTCGGTGGCCAGAAGAATTGCGGGACACTTTCGGCGTACAGGCACCACGTACAGAAGACTGGAGCAACACCAAAAACGCCTGAACCTGCCCTGCCATCATCTGAAGCAAGAAGTGGTAACGAGGTGGAATTCAACCCTATATATGCTTCAGAGGTTGGAGGAGCAGCAAAATTCCATTCAAGCCTATACAATTCAGCACGATATAGGAGGTGGAATGCACCTGTCTCAAGCGCAGTGGAGAATGATTTCAACGTTGTGCAAGGTTCTGCTGCCCTTTGAACTTGCCACACGTGAAGTCAGTTCAGACACTGCCAGCCTGAGTCAGGTCATTCCCCTCATCAGGCTTTTGCAGAAGAAGCTGGAGACATTGAAGGAGGAGCTAACACGGAGCGATTCCGCTAGGCATGTGGGACTTGTGGATGGAGCCCTTAATTCGCTTAACAAGGATTCACGGGTGGTCAATCTATTGAGATCAGAGCACTACATTTTGGCCACCGTGCTCGATCCTAGATTTAAAACCTACCTTGGATCTCTCTTTCTGGCACACACAAGTCTGCTGGGGTTCAAAGACCTGCTGGTGAGAAAATTGTCAAGTCAAGCGGAACGCAACCTGTCAACATCTCCTCCTTCACATTCTCCCGCAACTGGGGGTGCGAGGAAAAGGCTCAGAATTCCGAGCCCACCCGCTGGCGGTGATGCAGGGCAGTCTGGAGCGACTGATTCTCTCACCATTGAAAGAATGGTGGAGGATTATATGAGTGACCGCATCCAAGTAGGCACGTCACACAGTCCATACTAATACTGGCAGGAAAAAGAGGCAATTTGGAGGCCATTGCACAAACTGGCTTTATTCTACCTATGTTGCCCTCCCACAAGTGTGTACTCCGAAAGAGTGTTTAGTGCCGCCGCTCACCTTGTCAGCAATCGGCGTACAAGGTTACATCCAGAAAATGTGGAGAAGATGATGTTCATTAAAATGAATTATAATCAATTCCTCCGTGGAGACATTGACCAGCAGCAATTGCCTCCACAAAGTACACAGGGAGCTGAGATGGTGGATTCCAGTGGGGACGAATTGATAATCTGTGAGGAGGGGGATGTACACGGTGATATATCGGAGGATGATGATGAGGTGGACATCTTGCCTCTGTAGAGCCAGTTTGTGCAAGGAAAGATTAATTGCTTCTTTTTTGGTGGGGGTCCAAACCAACCCGTCATTTCAGTCACAGTCGTGTGGCAGACCCTGTCACTGAAATGATGGGTTGGTTAAAGTGTGCATGTCCTGTTTATACAACATAAGGGTGGGTGGGAGGGCCCAAGGACAATTCCATCTTGCACCTCTTTTTTCTTTAATTTTTCTTTGCGTCATGTGCTGTTTGGGGAGTGTTTTTTGGAAGGGCCATCCTGCGTGACACTGCAGTGCCACTCCTAGATAGGCCAGGTGTTTGTGTCGGCCACTAGGGTTGCTTATCTTACTCACACAGCTACCTCATTGCGCCTCTTTTTTTCTTTGCGTCATGTGCTGTTTGGGGAGTGTTTTTTGGAAGGGCCATCCTGCGTGACACTGCAGTGCCACTCCTAGATGGGCCAGGTGTTTGTGTCGGCCACTAGGGTCGCTTAGCTTAGTCATCCAGCGACCTCGATGCAAATTTTAGGACTAAAAATAATATTGTGAGGTGTGAGGTATTCAGAATAGACTGAAAATGAGTGGAAATTATGGTTTTTGAGGTTAATAATAGAGATGAGCGGGTTCGGTTTCTCTGAATCCGAACCCGCACGAACTTCATGTTTTTTTTCACGGGTCCGAGCGACTCGGATCTTCCCGCCTTGCTCGGTTAACCCGAGCGCGCCCGAACGTCATCATGACGCTGTCGGATTCTCGCGAGGCTCGGATTCTATCGCGAGACTCGGATTCTATATAAGGAGCCGCGCGTCGCCGCCATTTTCACACGTGCATTGAGATTGATAGGGAGAGAACGTGGCTGGCGTCCTCTCCATTTAGATTAGGAGAGAGAGAGATTGACCTGAGGCTGATACTGTAGAAGAGAGTGCAGAGTTTAGTGACTGACCACAGTGACCACCAGCAGTGCAGTTGTTTTATTTAATATATCCGTTCTCTGCCTGAAAAAAACGGTACACACAGTGACTCAGTCACATACCATATCTGTGTGCACTGCTCAGCCCAGTGTGCTGCATGCCTGCATCATCTATGTATATATTATATATCTGACTGTGCTCAGCTCACACAGCTTATAATTGTGGGGGAGACTGGGGAGCACTGCAGTGCCAGTTATAGGTTATAGCAGGAGCCAGGAGTACAAGACAGTCACATACCATATCTGTGTGCACTGCTCAGCCCAGTGTGCTGCATCATCTATGTATATATTATATATCTGACTGTGCTCAGCTCACACAGCTTATAATTGTGGGGGAGACTGGGGAGCACTGCAGTGCCAGTTATAGGTTATAGCAGGAGCCAGGAGTACATATTATATTAAAATTAAACAGTGCACACTTTTGCTGCAGGAGTGCCACTGCCAGTGTGACTGACCAGTGACCTGACCACACTGACCACCAGTATAGTTAGTAGTATACTATATTGTGATTGCCTGAAAAAGTTAAACACTCGTCGTGTGACTTCACTTGTGTGGTGTTTTTTTTTTTATTCTATAAAAAACTCAATCTGCTGACAGACAGTGTCCAGCAGGTCCGTCATTATATAATATATATACCTGTCCGGCTGCAGTAGTGATATATATATATTTTTTATATCATTATTTATCATCCAGTCGCAGCAGACACAGTACGGTAGTTCACGGCTGTAGCTACCTCTGTGTCGGCACTCGGCAGTCCATCCATAATTGTATACCACCTACCCGTGTTTTTTTTTCTTTCTTCTTTATACATACATACTACTACATCTCTTTATCAACCAGTCTATATTAGCAGCAGACACAGTACAGTACGGTAGTTCACGGCTGTGGCTACCTCTGTGTCGGCACTCGGCAGTCCGTCCATAATTGTATACCACCTAACCGTGGTTTTTTTTTCTTTCTTCTTTATACATACATACTACGACATCTCTTTATCAACCAGTCTATATTAGCAGCAGACACAGTACAGTACGGTAGTTCACGGCTGTGGCTACCTCTGTGTCGGCACTCGGCAGTCCGTCCATAATTGTATACCACCTAACCGTGGTTTTTTTTTCTTTCTTCTTCATACATACATACTACGACATCTCTTTATCAACCAGTCTATATTAGCAGCAGACACAGTACAGTACGGTAGTTCACGGCTGTGGCTACCTCTGTGTCGGCACTCGGCAGTCCGCCCATAATTGTATACCACCTAACCGTGTTTTTTTTTTCTTTCTTCTTTATACATACATACTACGACATCTCTTTATCAACCAGTCTATATTAGCAGCAGACACAGTACAGTACGGTAGTTCACGGCTGTGGCTACCTCTGTGTCGGCACTCGGCAGTCCGTCCATAATTGTATACCACCTAACCGTGGTTTTTTTTTCTTTCTTCTTCATACATACATACTACGACATCTCTTTATCAACCAGTCTATATTAGCAGCAGACACAGTACAGTACGGTAGTTCACGGCTGTGGCTACCTCTGTGTCGGCACTCGGCAGTCCGTCCATAATTGTATACCACCTACCCGTGGTTTTTTTTTCTTTCTTCTTTATACATACATACTACTACATCTCTTTATCAACCAGTCTATATTAGCAGCAGACACAGTACAGTACGGTAGTTCACGGCTGTGGCTACCTCTGTGTCGGCACTCGGCAGTCCGTCCATAATTGTATTTTACCTACCCGTGGTTTTTTTTTCTTTCTTCTTCATACATACATACTACGACATCTCTTTATCAACCAGTCTATATTAGCAGCAGACACAGTACAGTACGGTAGTTCACGGCTGTGGCTACCTCTGTGTCGGCACTCGGCAGTCCGTCCATAATTGTATACCACCTAACCGTGGTTTTTTTTTCTTTCTTCTTCATACATACATACTACGACATCTCTTTATCAACCAGTCTATATTAGCAGCAGACACAGTACGGTAGTTCACGGCTGTAGCTACCTCTGTGTCGGCACTCGGCAGTCCGTCCATAATTGTATACTAGTATCCATCCATCTCCATTGTTTACCTGAGGTGCCTTTTAGTTGTGCCTATTAAAATATGGAGAACAAAAATGTTGAGGTTCCAAAATTAGGGAAAGATCAAGATCCACTTCCACCTCGTGCTGAAGCTGCTGCCACTAGTCATGGCCGAGACGATGAAATGCCAGCAACGTCGTCTGCCAAGGCCGATGCCCAATGTCATAGTACAGAGCATGTCAAATCCAAAACACCAAATATCAGTAAAAAAAGGACTCCAAAACCTAAAATAAAATTGTCGGAGGAGAAGCGTAAACTTGCCAATATGCCATTTACCACACGGAGTGGCAAGGAACGGCTGAGGCCCTGGCCTATGTTCATGGCTAGTGGTTCAGCTTCACATGAGGATGGAGGCACTCAGCCTCTCGCTAGAAAAATGAAAAGACTCAAGCTGGCAAAAGCAGTAGCACCGCAAAGAACTGTGCGTTCTTCGAAATCCCAAATCCACAAGGAGAGTCCAATTGTGTCGGTTGCGATGCCTGACCTTCCCAACACTGGACGTGAAGAGCATGCGCCTTCCACCATTTGCACGCCCCCTGCAAGTGCTGGAAGGAGCACCCGCAGTCCAGTTCCTGATAGTCAGATTGAAGATGTCAGTGTTGAAGTACACCAGGATGAGGAGGATATGGGTGTTGCTGGCGCTGGGGAGGAAATTGACCAGGAGGATTCTGATGGTGAGGTGGTTTGTTTAAGTCAGGCACCCAGGGAGACACCTGTTGTCCGTGGGAGGAATATGGCCGTTGACATGCCTGGTGAAAATACCCAAAAAATCAGCTCTTCGGTGTGGAACTATTTCAACAGAAATGCGGACAACAGGTGTCAAGCCGTGTGTTCCCTTTGTCAAGCTGTAATAAGTAGGGGTAAGGACGTTAACCACCTCGGAACATCCTCCCTTATACGTCACCTGCAGCGCATTCATAATAAGTCAGTGACAAGTTCAAAAACTTTGGGTGACAGCGGAAGCAGTCCACTGACCAGTAAATCCCTTCCTCTTGTAACCAAGCTCACGCAAACCACCCCACCAACTCCCTCAGTGTCAATTTCCTCCTTCCCCAGGAATGCCAATAGTCCTGCAGGCAATGTCACTGGCAATTCTGACGAGTCCTCTCCTGCCTGGGATTCCTCCGATGCATCCTTGCGTGTAACGCCTACTGCTGCTGGCGCTGCTGTTGTTGCTGCTGGGAGTCGATCGTCATCCCAGAGGGGAAGTCGTAAGACCACTTTTACTACTTCCACCAAGCAATTGACTGTCCAACAGTCCTTTGCGAGGAAGATGAAATATCACAGCAGTCATCCTACTGCAAAGCGGATAACTGAGGCCTTGGCATCCTGGGTGGTGAGAACCGTGGTTCCGGTATCCATCATTACTGCAGAGCCAACTAGAGACTTGTTGGAGGTACTGTGTCCCCGGTACCAAATACCATCTAGGTTCCATTTCTCTAGGCAGGCGATACCGAAAATTTACACAGACCTCAGAAAAAGAGTCACCAGTGTCCTAAAAAATGCAGCTGTACCCAATGTCCACTTAACCACGGACATGTGGACAAGTGGAGCAGGGCAGGGTCAGGACTATATGACTGTGACAGCCCACTGGGTAGATGTATGGACTCCCGCCGCAAGAACAGCAGCGGCGGCACCAGTAGCAGCATCTCGCAAACGCCAACTCTTTCCTAGGCAGGCTACGCTTTGTATCACCGCTTTACAGAATACGCACACAGCTGAAAACCTCTTACGGCAACTGAGGAAGATCATCGCGGAATGGCTTACCCCAATTGGACTCTCCTGTGGATTTGTGGCATCGGACAACGCCAGCAATATTGTGTGTGCATTAAATATGGGCAAATTCCAGCACGTCCCATGTTTTGCACATACCTTGAATTTGGTGGTGCAGAATTTTTTAAAAAACGACAGGGGCGTGCAAGAGATGCTGTCGGTGGCCAGAAAAATTGCGGGACACTTTCGGCATACAGGCACCACGTACAGAAGACTGGAGCACCACCAAAAACTACTGAACCTGCCCTGCCATCATCTGAAGCAAGAAGTGGTAACGAGGTGGAATTCAACCCTCTATATGCTTCAGAGGTTGGAGGAGCAGCAAAAGGCCATTCAAGCCTATACAATTGAGCACGATATAGGAGGTGGAATGCACCTGTCTCAAGCGCAGTGGAGAATGATTTCAACGTTGTGCAAGGTTCTGATGCCCTTTGAACTTGCCACACGTGAAGTCAGTTCAGACACTGCCAGCCTGAGTCAGGTCATTCCCCTCATCAGGCTTTTGCAGAAGAAGCTGGAGACATTGAAGGAGGAGCTAACACGGAGCGATTCCGCTAGGCATGTGGGACTTGTGGATGGAGCCCTTAATTCGCTTAACAAGGATTCACGGGTGGTCAATCTGTTGAAATCAGAGCACTACATTTTGGCCACCGTGCTCGATCCTAGATTTAAAGCCTACCTTGGATCTCTCTTTCCGGCAGACACAAGTCTGCTGGGGTTGAAAGACCTGCTGGTGAGAAAATTGTCAAGTCAAGCGGAACGCGACCTGTCAACATCTCCTCCTTCACATTCTCCCGCAACTGGGGGTGCGAGGAAAAGGCTCAGAATTCCGAGCCCACCCGCTGGCGGTGATGCAGGGCAGTCTGGAGCGACTGCTGATGCTGACATCTGGTCCGGACTGAAGGACCTGACAACGATTACGGACATGTCGTCTACTGTCACTGCATATGATTCTCTCACCATTGAAAGAATGGTGGAGGATTATATGAGTGACCGCATCCAAGTAGGCACGTCACACAGTCCATACTAATACTGGCAGGAAAAAGAGGCAATTTGGAGGCCATTGCACAAACTGGCTTTATTCTACCTATGTTGCCCTCCCACAAGTGTGTACTCCGAAAGAGTGTTTAGTGCCGCCGCTCACCTTGTCAGCAATCGGCGTACGAGGTTACATCCAGAAAATGTGGAGAAGATGATGTTCATTAAAATGAATTATAATCAATTCCTCCGCGGAGACATTGACCAGCAGCAATTGCCTCCACAAAGTACACAGGGAGCTGAGATGGTGGATTCCAGTGGGGACGAATTGATAATCTGTGAGGAGGGGGATGTACACGGTGATATATCGGAGGGTGATGATGAGGTGGACATCTTGCCTCTGTAGAGCCAGTTTGTGCAAGGAGAGATTAATTGCTTCTTTTTTGGGGGGGGTCCAAACCAACCCGTCATATCAGTCACAGTCGTGTGGCAGACCCTGTCACTGAAATGATGGGTTGGTTAAAGTGTGCATGTCCTGTTTTGTTTATACAACATAAGGGTGGGTGGGAGGGCCCAAGGACAATTCCATCTTGCACCTCTTTTTTCTTTTATTTTTCTTTGCGTCATGTGCTGTTTGGGGGGGGTTTTTTGGAAGGGACATCCTGCGTGACACTGCAGTGACACTCCTAAATGGGCCCGGTGTTTGTGTCGGCCACTAGGGTCGCTAATCTTACTCACACAGTCAGCTACCTCATTGCGCCTCTTTTTTTCTTTGCGTCATGTGCTGATTGGGGAGGGTTTTTTGGAAGGGACATCCTGCGTGACACTGCAGTGCCACTCCTAAATGGGCCCTGTGTTTGTGTCGGCCACTAGGGTCGCTAATCTTACTCACACAGTCAGCTACCTCATTGCGCCTCTTTTTTTCTTTGCGTCATGTGCTGATTGGGGAGGGTTTTTTGGAAGGGACATCCTGCGTGACACTGCAGTGCCACTCCTAAATGGGCCCGGTGTTTGTGTCGGCCACTAGGGTCGCTAATCTTACTCACACAGTCAGCTACCTCATTGCGCCTCTTTTTTTCTTTGCGTCATGTGCTGATTGGGGAGGGTTTTTTGGAAGGGACATCCTGCGTGACACTGCAGTGCCACTCCTAAATGGGCCCGGTGTTTGTGTCGGCCACTAGGGTCGCTAATCTTACTCACACAGTCAGCTACCTCATTGCGCCTCTTTTTTTCTTTGCGTCATGTGCTGATTGGGGAGGGTTTTTTGGAAGGGACATCCTGCGTGACACTGCAGTGCCACTCCTAAATGGGCCTGGTGTTTGTGTCGGCCACTAGGGTCGCTTATCTTACTCACACAGTCAGCTACCTCATTGCGCCTCTTTTTTTCTTTGCGTCATGTGCTGATTGGGGAGGGTTTTTTGGAAGGGACATCCTGCGTGACACTGCAGTGCCACTCCTAGATGGGCCAGGTGTTTGTGTCGGCCACTAGTGTCGCTTAGCTTAGTCATCCAGCGACCTTGGTGCAAATTTTAGGACTAAAAATAATATTGTGAGGTGTGAGGTATTCAGAATAGACTGAAAATGAGTGGAAATTATGGTTTTTGAGGTTAATAATAATATGGGATCAAAATGACCCCCAAATTCTATGATTTAAGCTGTTTTTTAGTGTTTTTTTAAAAAAACACCCGAATCCAAAACACACCCGAATCCGACAAAAAAATTCGGTGAGGTTTTGCCAAAACGCGGTCGAACCCAAAACACGGCCGCGGAACCGAACCCAAAACCAAAACACAAAACCCGAAAAATTTCAGGCGCTCATCTCTAGTTAATAATACTTTGGGATCAAAATGACCCCCAAATTCTATGATTTAAGCTGTTTTTTAGTGTTTTTTAAAAAAAACACCCGAATCCAAAACACACCCGAATCCGACAAAAAAAATTTGGTGAGGTTTTGCCAAAACGCGGTCGAACCCAAAACACGGCCGCGGAACCGAACCCAAAACCAAAACACAAAACCCGAAAAATTTCAAGTGAACATCTCTAATATATATACATATATATATTGTTGGGAGCCAATTAACCTACCAGTATATTTTGGGATTGTGGGAGGAAATCGGAGTACCCAGAGGAAACCCACGCAAGTACAGGGAGAATATACAAACTCTGCACAGTTAGGGCCATGGTGGGAACCGAACCCATGACCTCAATGCTGTGAGGCAGTAATGCTAACTATTACACCATCCATACTGCCCAGCTTTTGGGAGGTCGTCCATTTTAGCACATATTTGGAAATGCATTATGCGTTTGATGAGAGTTGGAAGCAAAATGGAAGTAAACTACTCAAAATAAATGTTATCATATTAATACCCATGAGATACACAAATATGCATTACCGTTGATATAGGCAGCATAGCATATCCAGCTGTTTTCTGTCAAATCGCCCTAAGGAGGACATATTCTCTACATATACATACTCTATAGCAGGTGCAAAAGATACTACTCCTAACAGGCTCATTTGCAGGTCTACATGGCCAGAATTTGCGTGAACACTGTGTACTAATTTGTGAATTATACAGTTAAACAATAGTAGACAACAGTAATAGAATCCTAATAGACTTTACCAGAAGCTTGGAGTTATTGTAGGGCACAGTTTCAGTACAGCCATACTCAAAATTACACAGACAAGCAGCGGAGATTGGGGGTAATTCCAAGTTGATCGCAGCAGGAATTTTGTTAGCAGTTGGGCAAAACCATGGGGGTCATTCCGAGTTGTTCGCTCGTTGCCGATTTTTGCTATACTGCGATTAGTCGCTTACTGCGCATGCGCAAGGTTCGCAGAGTGCATGCGCTTAGTTATTTTACACAAAAGTTAGGTCTTTTACTCACGGCATAACGAGGATTTTTCATCGTTCTGGTGATCGTAGTGTGATTGACAGGAAGTGGGTGTTTCTGGGCGGAAACTGGACGTTTTCTCGGAGTTTGCGAAAAAACGCTGGCGTTTCTGGGAAAAACGCGGGAGTGTCTGAAGAAACGGGGGAGTGTCTGGGCGAACGCTGGGTGTGTTTGTGACGTCAAACCAGGAACAAAACTGACTGAACTGATCGCAATGTAGGAGTAATTCTCGAGCTACTCAGAAACTGCTAAGAAATTTCTATTCGCAATTCTGCTAATCTTTCGTTCGCAATTCTGCTAAGCTAAGATACACTCCCAGAGGGCGGTGGCTTAGCGTGTGCAATGCTGCTAAAAGCAGCTAGCGAGCGAACAACTCGGAATGAGGGCCTATGTGCACTGCAGGGGAGGCAGATTTAACATGTGCAGAGAGAGTTAGATTTGGGTGTGGTGTATTCAATCTGCAATCTAATTTGCAGTGTAAAAATAAAGCAGTCAGTATTTACCCTGCACAAAAATAAAATAACCCACCCAAATCTAACTCTTTCTGCACATGTTATATCTGCCTCCCCTGCAGTGCACATGGTTTTGCCCAACTGCTAACAAAATTCCTGCTGCGATCAACTTGGAATTACCCCCATTGAGTGGAGCATACAGCAGAGCAGCCGATCATGCAGCGTATATTACAGAATATTGCAGGATCCCCACAGAGCTGAGTACTCCAAGATGGGACCATATATGCGCAGACTAACGAACGGTGATCATCTTATGGAGCATCATGGAAGATGTGCAGCTCCATAATGCACTCCATATACTAACACCTCCCCTCACTGAAAGCTCTCTCCATGTTACAAAAACATAATAGTATAACATTTTGTTACAGCATACTGGCCTAGCAAGTAGTGTGCAGGACCTAGAACCTTCATCTTGAATTGTTGTCTTAACAGCTGCTTGATATCTTGAGCAGCACGGACAATGTAATGGTTAGCATTACTGCCTCACAGATCTGAGGTCATGGGTTCTATTCTCACTATGAAGTTTGTATATTCTCCCTGTGTTTGCTTGGGTTTCCTCCGGGTACTCTGGTTTCATCCCACAATCCAAAAATATACTGGTAGGTTAATTGGCTCCAAACAAAATGTGATAGGGAATATAGATTGTTAGCTCTACTGGGACAGGGACTGATGTGAATGGCCAATATTTTCTGTAAAGCGCTGCAGTATATGTGTGCACTATATTAATAACTGTAACTGGTAATAAATAATGTTAATAAATGTACAGTTCTTCTCCTGCTACTAATATATCATCCACATGCACAACAAAAATACAGAATTTCTATTCTAGGTACTAGGTACAGTATTTATGGTAAAGACAACGATGAGTCTTTTAATGCACAAAGTTAATTTCTTGTAGTACAGCATGTAGTTTGATGTTCCAAAAAAGCCCACACTCTGTTGCAATATAAAATTTACGGTGATAGGCTTTTTTTTAACCTTATAAGATTTCTTTGAGGAAAAATAATCGTTTTTCACATAAATTAAATAGGAATGGGAATAAAAGGGAAAAAAATTAAATTTTGAATCAATAAACAGGGCTTACATCAATTTTTCTGGAGAAACCGGATAAAAGTATCAGTCTCTTCATGGCATGAAATAAAGTCCATCGTTTTGATATGTCTTTAACAGTTTAGGCAGCATAAGCCAAGAAAGCGCTCGGAGAGCCCTTTTGTCTTTGATTTGCTTCACAAAAATTGTCACTGCTTGGGTCCCTTTTGTCATAGATTAATGTTTGATATACCTACATTTTCCTCAACAAATGCTCTATAGAATTGTGAACATCACATCAAAATCCATCCAGTGTTTCATGAGATTAGCCCGAACAAATAGAGATGCCTGCTGGGGACTTTATTTTAAATGATGTAGAGCTAAAGCTTTCTTTAAGATACAGACTTCTCCTTCTTGGAACATGTTCTCACAGTATGTTCTGGGGGTTCCATGTATATCTCTGATAATTCTCCATTTAAGAATACTGAGTCAAAGTCCAATTGGTATAACAGCATGTTGTACAAGGTAGCTATAGCAATGAACATCCGTAGTGCACTGTAGCTTGGTACATGAGAGTAAGTTTCCCTGTAGTCAAAACCAGATTTCTGTGCACAGTATAGCCTTTTTTTACCAAATTAGTTTTGTAATGGGTGATAGTCCTATCTAGTTTTGTCTTTCTGCATAAAATTCACTTACTCTTGACTGTTTTGTGGGGACTTAGGTGGTCATTCCGAGTTGTTCGCTAGCTGCATTAGTTCGCTGTACAGCGATGAGGCAAAAAAAGGCACTTCTGCGCATGCGTATGCGGTGCAATGTGCACGTGCGAAGTACTATTACAATAACCGATGTAGTTTCACACAGGGTCTAGCAAAGCTTTTCAGTCACACTGCTGGCCACAGATTGATTGACATGAAGTTGGCGTTTCTGGGCGTCAACTGACCGTTTTCAGGGAGCGTTCGGAAAAATGCAGGCGTGCCAGGAAAAACGCAGGCGTGGCTGGACGAACGCAGGGCGTGTTTGTGACGTCAAAACAGGAACTAAACAGTCTGAAGTGATCGCAAGTGCTGAGTAGGTTTAGAGCTACTCAGAAACTGCACAAATGTTGTAGCCGCTCTGCGATCCTTTCGTTCGCACTTCTGCTAAGCTAAAATACACTCCCAGTGGGAGGCGGCATAGCGTTTGCACGGCTGCTAAAAACTGCTAGCGAGCGAACAACTCGGAATGACCACCTTGGCCTGTCAACTACTATCCATATAGTGTCTGCTTGTCAATTACAGATTTCCACTCACACCACAATTTATTTTTAAAGCATGTCTCCAGCTGCTGGCATATCCAATGACACATGCTTGTTCTGCAACTCCATTTCCAACCTTGTTTTAAGTTTTGATGTTACTTGGAATATACAGTAACATCTCTTGATTTTATAAGCTTTCTCCTTTTTGAGTCTAAGTCCTTTACTCTCTTAGCAGTATCCAAGCATGATACTTTTCTGGAATTTTGGATCCAGCTGATGTCTTTTCCTTGAGGATACGTATATACGTAATGCACTCAAAGACTCTGAGATGAGTGATACTTGGCTTTCTTACAGACCACACCTCTATCTGTGTTTTGTCTTTTAAACAAGCTATGGAAGAACAATTATTACAGCTTCTTCCCAAAAACATTTGTTCAGGCCAGTATCTTTTAGCATAGATCAAGCTTTCTCCACAATGGTACTATTTTCACCTTCACTTACACCATTCTGCATTGGCATATATACAGTATAATGGTCAGTTGATTGTCATGCTTCTTTAAGAAGGTTTCAACATCTTTGTTTAGATATTATCCTCCATTGTCAGACCTTAAAATTTTGATTTTTGACCAGTTTGAGTTTCTACTGATCTTTTGTAGTCTGAAATTTTGCTCATCACTTCATTCTCTTCTATTATAAAATACATGTGTGTCATTCTGGTGAAGTCATCAAGAAATGTTATGAAGTATCTGCATCTACTTTTAGAATGAGCTTCCATTGAACCACACACATCTGTATGCACCAAGTCCAGGGGTGCCTCAGTTCTGTTAGCTGATCTTGGGCAGGGGCAATGGCTTTGCTTGCCTGCTATACAGTTCTCACACATTAGTATTTCAGTGTTTTTCACAGATATATGTGTGACCTTTCAGTCTAGATGTTTCTGGATGCTGTCATATCCAAGATGATATAACCTTCTGTGCCAGAGTTCTATATACTGTGAGTAAGAAGTCATCATCACATAACACTCTGTCTTGGATATATAGTTATTGGCACCAGGTACCACTTGCTATTACAGTCCCTCTCATGTTGCACTACACACTTTCTTTCTGTGAATTGGACTTTATATCCTTTATACTCTAGGACACTTTTGACTATGAGGTTTGTTCGCATGTCTGGTACTTTATTACACATCTTGGATTTATGTGACTTTAATTTCCCCTCCTATTTTCAGGTACAGTAGGCCATCATTTTTTTTAATTTTGTAGCTGTTAGTAATTTATATACTCTTCCGAAGACTGTGATAGGATCACCATGCTCAGTGTGTATCTTGATTATAACTGAAATGTCTTGTGGCACGTGAGTCAAAATACCAGCAATCTCTTTTACGATTGTCTGTGACACTAAGAAATGATCCTTTTTGCTATTACACTTCTTTTTTTGTGTAGCATTCAGATTTTTTAGTGTACATTCAGACACTTTGTGATCTGTCTTAAGGTACTTGTACTTATATTTTCAGGGTCATGCATCTTAAGTGTGTAATTTATAGTGATGAGCGGGTTCGGTTTCTCGGAAACCGAACCCCCCCGAACTTCAGCCTTTTTACACGGGTCCGAGCCGTGCTCGGATTCTCCCGTGTGGCTCGGGTAAACAGAGCGCGCCCGAACGTCATCATCCCGCTGTCGGATTCTCGCGAGACTCGGATTCTATATAAGCAGCCGCGCGTCGCCGCCATTTTCACACGTGCATTGAGATTGATAGGGAGAGGACGTGGCTGGCGTCCTCTCCGTTATAGTAGAAAAGAGTGACTTAGTTATAATTGTGTGGAGGATTGGGGACGGGGAGCAGCTGTTAGGGAGTACAGTGCAGGGTTTTGATTATAATACCACCAGTGAGTTTAATCCGTTGTTTCTATGCCTGAAAAAAACGCTCCACCATATCTGTGCTCAGTGTGCTGCACTGCTGCATGATATATCTGTGCTGAGTGCACTGCTGCTCACACTGCTTAATTGTGGGGACTGGGGAGCAGTTATAGCAGGAGTACAGTGCATAGTTTTGCTGACAGTGACCACCAGTCCAGTATACGTTTGTCTGCCTGAAAAACACTCCTGTGGTGGCTTTTTTTTTCTTCATACTAGTTTAGCAGTATGCTGACAGTGTCCACCAGGTCCGTTATTATTATACAGTATATTATATATATATAGCAGTACGGTAGGCCACAGCTGTACCTACCTCTGTGTCGTCAGTCGTCGTCCATAAGTAATATAATACTATACTATCCATCCATCTACATTGTATACCTGTGGTGGCTTTTTTTTTCTTCATACTAGTTTAGCAGTCTGCTGACAGTGTCCACCAGGTCCGTTATTATTATACAGTATATTATATATATATATATATATAGCAGTACGGTAGGCCACGGCTGTACCTACCTCTGTGTCGTCAGTCGTCGTCCATAAGTAATATAATACTATACTATCCATCCATCTACATTGTATACCTGTGGTGGCTTTTTTTTCCTTCATACTAGTGTAGCAGTCTGCTGACAGTGTCCACCAGGTCTGTTATTATTATACAGAATATTATATATATATATATATATAGCAGTACGGTAGGCCACGGCTGTACCTACCTCTGTGTCGTCACTCGTCCTCCATAAGTAATATAATACTATACTATCCATCCATCTACATTGTATACCTGTGGTGGCTTTTTTTTTCTTCATACTAGTTTAGCAGTCTGCTGACAGTGTCCACCAGGTCCGTTATTATATTATACAGTATAATATATATATATAGCAGTACGGTAGGCCACGGCTGTACCTACCTCTGTGTCATCAGTCACTCGTCGTCCATAAGTAATATAATACTATACTATCCATCCATCTACATTGTATACCTGTGGTGGCTTTTTTTTTCTTCATACTAGTTTAGCAGTCTGCTGACAGTGTCCACCTGGTCCATTATTATTATACAGTATATTATATATATATATATATATATAGCAGTACGGTAGGCCACGGCTGTACCTACCTCTGTGTCGTCACTCGTCCTCCATAAGTAATATAATACTATACTATCCATCCATCTACATTGTATACTTGTGGTGGCTTTTTTTTTCTTCATACTAGTTTAGCAGTCTGCTGACAGTGTCCACCAGGTCCGTTATTATATTATACAGTATATTATATATATAAAGCAGTACGGTAGGCCACGGCTGTACCTACCTCTGTGTCGTCAGTCGTCATCCATAAGTAATATAACTATACTATCCATCCATCTACATTGTATACCTGTGGTGGCTTTTTTTTTCTTCATACTAGTTTAGCAGTCTGCTGACAGTGTCCACCAGGTCCGTTATTATTATACAGTATATTATATATATATATATATATAGCAGTACGGTAGGCCACGGCTGTACCTACCTCTGTGTCGTCACTCGTCCTCCATAAGTAATATAATACTATACTGTCCATCCATCTACATTGTATACCTGTGGTGGCTTTTTTTTTCTTCATACTAGTTTAGCAGTCTGCTGACAGTGTCCACCAGGTCCGTTATTATATTATACAGTATAATATATATATATAGCAATACGGTAGGCCACGGCTGTACCTACCTCTGTGTCGTCAGTCACTCGTCGTCCTTAAGTAATATAATACTATACTATCCATCCATCTACATTGTATACCTGTGGTGGCTTTTTTTTCCATCATACTAGTTTAGCAGTCTGCTGACAGTGTCCACCAGGTCCGTTATTATTATACAGTATATTATATATATATATAGCAGTACGGTAGGCCACGGCTGTACCTACCTCTGTGTCGTCAGTCATCGTCCATAAGTAATATAATACTATACTATCCATCCATCTACATTGTATACCTGTGGTGGCTTTTTTTTTTCTTCATACTAGTTCAGCAGTCTGCTGACAGTGTCCACCAGGTCCGTTATTATATTATACAGTATAATATATATATATAGCAGTACGGTAGGCCATGGCTGTACCTACCTCTGTGTTGTCAGTCACTCGTCGTCCATAAGTAATATAATACTATACTATCCATCCATCTACATTGTATACCTGTGGTGGCTTTTTTTTCCTTCATACTAGTTTAGCAGTCTGCTGACAGTGTCCACCAGGTCTGTTATTATTATACAGTATATTATATATATATATATATATATATATAGCAGTACGGTAGGCCACGTCTGTACCTACCTCTGTGTCGTCAGTCGTCGTCCATAAGTAATATAATACTATAGTATCCATCCATCTACATTGTATACCTGTGGTGGCTTTTTTTTCTTCATACTAGTTTAGCAGTCTGCTGACAGTGTCCACCAGGTCCGTTATTATTATACAGTATATTATATATATATAGCAGTACGGTAGGCCACGGCTGTACCTACCTCTGTGTCGTCAGTCGTCGTCCATAAGTAATATAATGCTATACTATCCATCTACATTGTATACCTGTGGTGGCTTTTTTTTTCTTTATACTAGTTTAGCAGTCTGCTGACAGTGTCCACCAGGTCCGTTATTATTATACAGTATATTATATATATATATATATATATATATATATATAGCAGTACGGTAGGCCACGGCTGTACCTACCTCTGTGTCGTCACTCATCCTCCATAAGTAATATAATACTATACTATCCATCCATCTACATTGTATACCTGTGGTGGCTTTTTTTTTCTTCATACTAGTTTAGCAGTCTGCTGACAGTGTCCACCTGGTCCGTTATATTATACAGTATATTATATATATATATATAGCAGTACGGTAGGCCACGGCTGTACCTACCTCTGTGTCGTCACTCGTCCTCCATAAGTAATATAATACTATACTATCCATCCATCTACATTGTATACCTGTGGTGGCTTTTTTTTTCTTCATACTAGTTTAGCAGTCTGCTGACAGTGTCCACCAGGTCCGTTATTATATTATACAGTATAATATATATATATAGCAGTACGGTAGGCCACGGCTGTACCTACCTCTGTGTTGTCAGTCACTCGTCGTCCATAAGTAATATAATACTATACTATCCATCCATCTACATTGTATACCTGTGGTGGCTTTTTTTTCCTTCATACTAGTTTAGCAGTCTGCTGACAGTGTCCACCAGGTCTGTTATTATTATACAGTATATTATATATATATATATATATATATATATAGCAGTACGGTAGGCCACGTCTGTACCTACCTCTGTGTCGTCAGTCGTCGTCCATAAGTAATATAATACTATAGTATCCATCCATCTACATTGTATACCTGTGGTGGCTTTTTTTTTTCTTCATACTAGTTTAGCAGTCTGCTGACAGTGTCCACCAGGTCCGTTATTATTATACAGTATATTATATATATATAGCAGTACGGTAGGCCACGGCTGTACCCACCTCTGTGTCGTCAGTCGTCGTCCATAAGTAATATAATGCTATACTATCCATCTACATTGTATACCTGTGGTGGCTTTTTTTTTCTTTATACTAGTTTAGCAGTCTGCTGACAGTGTCCACCAGGTCCGTTATTATTATACAGTATATTATATATATATATATATATATAGCAGTACGGTAGGCCACGGCTGTACCTACCTCTGTGTCGTCACTCGTCCTCCATAAGTAATATAATACTATACTATCCATCCATCTACATTGTATACCTGTGGTGGCTTTTTTTTTCTTCATACTAGTTTAGCAGTCTGCTGACAGTGTCCACCAGGTCCGTTATATTATACAGTATATTATATATATATATAGCAGTACGGTAGGCCACGGCTGTACCTACCTCTGTGTCGTCACTCGTCCTCCATAAGTAATATAATACTATACTATCCATCCATCTACATTGTATACCTGTGGTGGCTTTTTTTTTCTTCATACTAGTTTAGCAGTCTGCTGACAGTGTCCACCAGGTCCGTTATTATATTATACAGTATAATATATATATATAGCAGTACGGTAGGCCACGGCTGTACCTACCTCTGTGTCGTCAGTCACTCGTCGTCCTTAAGTAATATAATACTATACTATCCATCCATCTACATTGTATAGCTGTGGTTTTTTTTTTCCTTCATACTAGTTTAGCAGTCTGCTGACAGTGTCCACCAGGTCCGTTATTATTATACAGTATATTATATATATATATATATAGCAGTACGGTAGGCCATGGCTGTACCTACCTCTATGTTGTCACTCGTCCTCCATTAGTAATATAACACTATACTATCCATCCATCTACATTGTATACCTGTGGTGTTTTTTTTTCTTTCTTTATACTAGTTTAGCAGTCTGCTGACAGTGTCCACCAGGTCCGTTATTATATTATACAGTATAATATATATATATAGCAGTACGGTAGGCCACGGCTGTACCTACCTCTGTGTCGTCAGTCACTCGTCGTCCATAAGTAATATAATACTATACTATCCATCCATCTACATTGTATACCTGTGGTGGCTTTTTTTTCCTTCATACTAGTTTAGCAGTCTGCTGACAGTGTCCACCAGGTCCGTTATTATTATACAGTATATTATATATATATATATATAGCAGTACGGTAGGCCACGGCTGTACCTACTTCTGTGTCGTCAGTCGTCGTCCATAAGTAATATAATACTATACTATCCATCCATCTACATTGTATACCTGTGGTGGCTTTTTTTTTCTTCATACTTCTTTAGCAGTCTGCTGACAGTGTCCACCAGGTCCGTTATTATTATACAGTATATTATATATATATAGCAGTACGGTAGGCCATGGCTGTACCTACCTCTGTGTCGTCAGTCATCGTCCATAAGTAATATAATGCTATACTATCCATCTACATTGTATACCTGTGGTGGCTTTTTTTTTCTTCATACTAGTTTAGCAGTCTGCTGACAGTGTCCACCAGGTCTGTTATTATTATACAGTATATTATATATATATATAGCAGTATGGTAGGCCACGGCTGTACCTACCTCTGTGTCATCAGTCGTCCTCCATAAGTAATATAATACTATACTATCCATCCATCTACATTGTATACCTGTGGTGGCTTTTTTTTCTTCATACTAGTTTAGCAGTCTGCTGACAGTGTCCACCAGGTCCGTTATTATATTATACAGTATAATATATATATATAGCAGTACGGTAGGCCACGGCTGTACCTACCTCTGTGTCGTCAGTCACTCGTCGTCCATAAGTAATATAATACTATACTATCCATCCATCTACATTGTATACCTGTGGTGGCTTTTTTTTTCTTCATACTAGTTTAGCAGTCATCTGACAGTGTCCACGAGGTCCGTTATTATTATACAGTATATTATATATATATATATATATATATAGCAGTACGGTAGGCCACGGCTGTACCTACCTCTGTGTCGTCAGTCGTCCTCCATAAGTAATATAATACTATACTATCCATCCATCTACATTGTATACCTGTGGTGGCTTTTAGTTGTGCGCATTAAAATATGGAGAACAAAAATGTGGAGGTTAAAAAATAGGGAAAAATCAAGATCCACTTCCACCTCGTGCTGAAGCTGCTGCCACTAGTCATGGCCGAGACGATGAAATGCCATTAACTTCGTCTGCCAAGGCCGATGCTCAATATCATAGTACAGAGCATGGAAAATCCAAAACACAAAAGATCAGTAAAAAAATGACCCAAAAATCTAAATTAAAAGCGTCTGAGGAGAAGCGTAAACTTGCCAATATGCCATTTACAACACGGAGTGGCAAGGAACGGCTGAGGCCCTGGCCTATGTTCATGGCTAGTGGTTCAGCTTCACATGAGGATGGAAGCACTCATCCTCTCGCTAGAAAAAAGAAAAGACTTATGGTGGCAAAAGCACAGCAAAGAACTGTGCGTTCTTCGAAATCACAAATCCTCAAGGAGAGTCCAATTGTGTCGGTTGCGATGCCTGACCTTCCCAACACTGGACGGGAAGAGCTTGCGCCTTCCACCATTTGCACGACCCCTACAAGTGCTGGAAGGAGCACCCGCAGTCCAGTTCCTGATAGTCAAATTGAAGATGTCAGTGTTGAAGTACACCAGGATGAGGATATGGGTGTTGCTGGTGCTGGGGAGGAAATTGACAAGGAGGATTCTGATGGTGAGGTGGTTTGTTTAAGTCAGGCACCCGGGGAGACACCTGTTGTCCGTGGGACGAATATGGCCATTGACATGCCTGGTCAAAATACAAAAAAAATCAGCTATTCGGTGTGGAATTATTTCAACACAAATGCGGACAACAGGTGTCAAGCCGTGTGTTGCCTTTGTCAAGCTGTAATAAGTAGGGGTAAGGACGTTAACCACCTCGGAACATCCTCCCTTATACGTCACCTGCAGCGCATTCATCATAAGTCAGTGACAAGTTCAAAAACTTTGGGCGTCAGCGGAAGCAGTCCACTGACCAGTAAATCCCTTCCTCTTGTAACCAAGCTCCCGCAAACTACACCACTAACTCCCTCAGTGTCAATTTCCTCCTTACCCAGGAATGCCAATAGTCCTGCAGGCCATGTCACTGGCAAGTCTGACGAGTCCTCTCCTGCCTGGGATTCCTCCGATGCATCCTTGAGTGTAACGCCTACTGCTGCTGGCGCTGATGTTATTGCTGCTGGGAGTCGATCGTCATCCCAGAGGGGAAGTCGGAAGACCACTTGTACTACTTCCAGTAAGCAATTGACTGTCCAACAGTCCTTTGCGAGGAAGATGAAATATCACAGCAGTCATCACAGCAGTCATCCTGCTGCAAAGCGGATAACTGAGGCCTTGGCAGCCTGGGCGGTGAGAAACGTGGTTCCGGTATCCATCGTTACTTCAGATCCAACTATAGACTTGATTGAGGTACTGTGTCCCCGGTACCAAATACCATCTAGGTTCCATTTCTCTAGGCAGGCGATACCGAAAAATGTACACAGACCTCAGAAAAAGAGTCACCAGTGTCCTAAAAAATGCAGTTGTACCCAATGTCCACTTAACCACGGACATGTTGACAAGTGGAGCAGGGCAGACTCAGGACTACATGACTGTGACAGCCCACTGGGTAGATGTATTGCCTCCCGCTGCAAGAACAGCAGCGGCGGCACCAGTAGCAGCATCTCGCAAACGCCAACTCGTTCCTAGGCAGGCTATGCTTTGTATCACCGCTTTCCAGAATACGCACACAGCTGAAAACCTCTTACGGCAACTGAGGAAGATCATCGCAGAATGGCTTACCCCAATTGGACTCTCCGGGAGATTTGTGGCATCGGACAACGCCAGCAATATTGTGCGTGCATTACATCTGGGCAAATTCCAGCACGTCCCATGTTTTGCACATACCTTGAATTTGGTGGTGCAGAATTATTTAAAAATCGACATGGGCGTGCAAGAGATGCTGTCGTTGGCCAGAAGAATTGTGGGCCACTTTCGGCGTACAGGCACCGCGTACAGAAGACAGGAGCACCACCAAAAACGCCTGAACCTGCCCTGCCATCATCTGAAGCAAGAGGTGGTAACGAGGTGGAATTCAACCCTCTATATGCTTCAGAGGATGGAGGAGCAGCAAAAGGCCATTCAAGCCTATACATCTGCCCACGATATAGGCAAAGGAGGTGGAATGCACCTGTCTCAAGCGCAGTGGAGAATGATTTCAATGTTGTGCAAGGTTCTGCAACCTTTTGAACTTGCCACACGTGAAGTCAGTTCAGACACTGCCAGCCTGAGTCAGGTCATTCCCCTCATAAGGCTTTTGCAGAAGAAGCTGGAGACATTGAAGAAGGAGCTAAAACAGAGCGATTCCGCTAGGCATGTGGGACTTGTGGATGGAGCCCTTAATTCGCTTAACCAGAATTCACGGGTGGTCAATCTGTTGAAATCAGAGCACTACATTTTGGACACCGTGCTCGATCCTAGATTTAAAACCTACGTTGGATCTCTCTTTCCAGCAGACACAAGTCTGCAGGGGTGCAAAGACCTGCTGGTTAGAAAATTGTCAAGTCAAGCGGAACGTGACCCGTCAACAGCTCCTCCTTCACATTCTCCCGCAACTGGGGGTGCGAGGAAAAGGCTACGAATTCCGAGCCCACCCGCTGGCGGTGATACAGGGCAGTCTGGAGCGAGTGCTGACATCTGGTCCGGACTGAAGGACCTGCCAACGATTACTGACATGTCGTCTACTGTCACTGGATATGATTCTCTCACCATTGAAAGAATGGTGGAGGATTATATGAGTGACCGCATCCAAGTAGGCACGTCAGACAGTCCGTACGTATACTGGCAGGAAAAAGAGGCAATTTGGAGGCCCTTGCACAAACTGGCTTTATTCTACCTAAGTTGCCCTCCCTCCAGTGTGTACTCCGAAAGAGTGTTTAGTGCCGCCGCTCACCTTGTCAGCAATCAGCGTACGAGGTTACTTCCAGAAAATGTGGAGAAGATGATGTTCATTAAAATGAATTATAATCAATTCCTCCGTGGAGACATTCACCAGCAGCAATTGCCTCCAGAAAGTACACGGGGACCTGAGATGGTGGATTCCAGTGGGGACGAATTAATAATCTGTGAGGAGGGGCTGTACACAGTGAAAGGGGTGATGAATCGGACGATGATGATGAGGTGGACATCTTGCCTCTGTAGAGCCAGTTTGTGCAAGGAGAGATTGATTGCTTCTTTTTTGGTGGGGGGCCCAAACCAACCAGTCATTTCAGTCACAGTCGTGTGGCAGACCCTGTCGCTGAAATGATGGGTTTGTTAAAGTGTGCATGTCCTGTTTATACAACATAAGGGTGGGTGGGAGGGCCCAAGGACAATTCCATCTTGCACCTCTTTTTTCTTTCATTTTTCTTTGCGTCATGTGCTGTTTGGGGAGTATTTTTTTGAAGGGTCATGTGCTGTTTGGGGAGTATTTTTTTGAAGGGCCATCCTGTCTGACACTGCAGTGCCACTCCTAGATGGGCCAGGTGTTTGTGTCGGCCACTAGGGTCGCTGAGCTTAGTCACACAGCTACCTCATTGCGCCTCTTTTTTTCTTTGCGTCATGTGCTGTTTGGGGAGTATTTTTTTGAAGGGCCATCCTGCGTGACACTGCAGTGCCACTCCTAGATGGGCCAGGTGTTTGTGTCGGCCACTAGGGTCGCTTAGCTTAGTCACACAGCTACCTCATTGCGCCTCTTTTTTTCTTTGCGTCATGTGCTGTTTGGGGAGTATTTTTTTGAAGGGCCATCCTGTCTGACACTGCAGTGCCACTCCTAGATGGGCCAGGTGTTTGTGTCGGCCACTTGTGTCGCTTAGCTTAGCCATCCAGCGACCTCGGTGCAAATTTTAGGACTAAAAATAATATTGTGAGGTGTGAGGTGTTCAGAATAGACTGAAAATGAGTGGAACTTATGGTTATTGAGGTTAATAATACTATGGGATCAAAATGACCCCCAAATTCTATGATTTAAGCTGTTTTTTAGGGTTTTTTGAAAAAAACACCCGAATCCAAAACACACCCGAATCCGACAAAAAAAATTCGGTGAGGTTTTGCCAAAACGCGTTCGAACCCAAAACACGGCCGCGGAACCGAACCCAAAACCAAAACACAAAACCCGAAAAATGTCCGGTGCACATCACTAGTAATGTGATCTCAGCAGTTAATTCAAGTTACACATGTTCTTGGAACTGTAGCAGTTTTGCCTAATGATCTCTGTAGATAGCTTGGCTGTATTAACTTCTAGAGCTACGACTGGAAAATCAAATTCAGATTTTAAGTTCTGTAGCATCACCATAGTGATGTCCTTGTCATCAACTTGGACTACTACAGACATTATTTCCTGAGATATGGACATCATCTTATCTTTGTAGTCACTTCTACCTGTGCATTCACTGAAATTATTATACAGTATTCACCTCAAATTAATTATTCTCTTGAGACCTTTATACTCATAAGCTGCCTGCAGTGCTGTCCACATGTCAAGAGCTGAGATGTCCCCATGTATGATAGAATAAACATATTTTTCAAAAAATTAGCCTTTGTTCCATGTCTTTACCTACAGTATATCATTAGGACTTGGACTGCCATTTGGATTAATAGTAACTTTCTCATGCTTAAATTGAATTTTCATTGAACTTCCATGAGGCATAGATCTATGAGCCTTTTAAGTTTAATAAGGCCCACCATGGATGTAGCTACTGTACGCTGTATGCTTGTTTTTGCACTGATACACTCTGCAGCTTTACTGTTTTAAGGTGTCTGGGTGCCTGAGACCATAACCTGTTGATACGTGTTTACTATTTTGGTGATGTACTGTAGACAGCCAGAATTGGTCTGCCGGGACAATGTTTAGAAGCACTTTACACCCGCTACCTGAATCGCAGGTGATTGCAGATACAAGTGCAGAGAACTGAATGCCTCTAAACATTGTCCTGGCATGAATGGACCAGCAGCGGATCCCCAGTGAACTAACCCGATGAAGTAGACAGCTATGAAATAGTAGCTTCAGCGGAAAGAAGTGTTGTAAACACAACAGTCGGATAATAATAATAATAATAATAATAATAATAAACATAATTATAATCATAACATTAATCCTAATAATCCTATAGCACTTTTCTCCCAATAGGACTCAAAGTACTTTATATTTGCCTCTACAACACAAAAGACAAAAAAGCTTAACAAAGGACATTAGTGAAATGCTTGAGTAAACAGGTACATTAGGTCTGTTTTTAGGATTCTAGAGTGGAGGCCTCCAGAATTGTGTGGGGAAGCACGTTCCATAATCGGAGCTGCAAAGCTGAAAGCTCAACCCACAGATGTATTCAACTAGATTCTAGGTATTGGTAATAGTCCTTTAGCTACAGATCGCAATAATCAAGAGTGGCAGTAAGGGATCAGAAGCTCCTTTAGGTACCTTGGTCCCTTGTCATATAGGACTTTGAAAGTCAGTAATCAATCTTGAAAATGATTTGCTATCTTACAGTCAGCCAGTGAAGTGAGTAGAGAATGCGTGTTATGTGGCTGGAACTGGGCTGGTTAGTTAATAACTAAAAAAGGGGGAAGGGCGCCTCCCTGAGCCTATGTTGAAACGCTGCCCGCTGCTCTCAAAGGAATAGGGTATTAGCGATCCCTAAACAAATGGAAACAGAAGAAACTAAACAAGAGAGCGCAGGCAGACTTAACAAAATTTCACAATTTATTAAAACAGTGATCACAGAATATAATATTAATATTAAGATAAATATGAATTAATTCCGTACTACAACTCCATATATTCCACACATTCCAGTGCACTAGTATACTGGTATAATGACAATATGAAGTAATCCTAGAAATTTTAGGCAGCTGGTGTTTTAAGTGCTGAGAATCTGGATATTATCCATGTAACAGTCTCATACTTGTATTGATTTGTTCAAAGTAAAAGTCACATGTATGCAAAGTCAGTGCACTGTTGATTATGGATTAAATATCTGTGAGTTACCTCCAATGGACATAGCACCAGTTCCGTTTGGTTTAGTATATCCTCATATAGGAAATTGACGCTTACCGCTTCCTTGATGTAAATCTAGCACTCCCGAGTACTCGGGTGTCTGCTTGTTCCAGCGGCTGTATCCACTGCTCTCTCCTTACTAGGTCGTGTCAGACTCCTGACTGCTCACCGCTCCTACAGATCATCTTACGGTGCTGCATTATAACCCTCTGAGGAAACGACCAGACTGTGCCGGTCGAGAAACGCGTCAGGGCTGCTATAGGATCCGACTACCTTTCATCCAACCACTTCCACCTCTCACGGATTTCATCTGTTCCAGCTCTACTCCACTGTCGGGTAAAAATCTGCCCGAGTTTAGCCTCCTGCACTGGTCCCTTTTGAATCACGGGGACCGTGGCTGCTAGCTCACCTCCACTGTCGGGTCTAAATCTGCCCGAATAAAGCCACCTGCACTGGTCCCTTCTGCAAACACGGGGACCGTGGCTGTCAGCTTATCTCCTTGGATCAACGGCACTTCGGTTAATCACAGCACCGTAAGATGATCCGTTGGAGCGGTGAGCAGTCAGGAGTCTGACACGACCTAGTAAGGAGAGAGCAGTGGATACAGCCGCTGGAACAAGCAGACACCCGAGTACTCGGGAGTGCTAGATTCACATCAAGGAAGCGGTAAGCGTCAATTTCCTATATGAGGATATACTAAACCAAACGGAACTGGTGCTATGTCCATTGGAGGTAACTCACAGATATTTAATCCATAATCAACAGTGCACTGACTTTGCATACATGTGACTTTTACTTTGAACAAATCAATACAAGTATGAGACTGTTACATGGATAATATCCAGATTCTCAGCACTTAAAACACCAGCTGCCTAAAATTTCTAGGATTACTTCATATTGTCATTATACCAGTATACTAGTGCACTGGAATGTGTGGAATATATGGAGTTGTAGTACGGAATTAATTCATAATTATCTTAATATTAATATTATATTCTGTGATCACTGTTTTAATAAATTGTGAAATTTTGTTAAGTCTGCCTGCGCTCTCTTGTTTAGTTTCTTCTGGTTAGTTAATAGCCTGGCAGCTGCATTATGTACCATATATTAGCAGTGCAATCCTTTTGCTGGGAGACCAAGGTAGAGGGAATTGCCGTAATCTAAACATGATGGTACAAATACACAGAGGTGGATTGGGTTGCCAGAATGCCGGACCAGTAACAGTTTAGCCAGTCTCAGCATCCCCTCTGCGGCCTTCAGTCCCCCATATGCCAGGACAGCCAGCTGCCGCGATCGGAGCTCAGCTTTGCTCGGACAGCGCTGGGAGGCAGCTTCTGACAGCCTCTACAAAGTGGCTCAGTTGTGTGCGCTACCTGCACTCTCACTGCGGAAGTGTAGGCCGCGTCTACCATCGCGTAAAAGCCCCCATGGACAACGCAGTGTGAGACGGTGTGAGCTGCTGGAGGAGTGGGAACCGTCACTCAGGCTTTCCTTCTCTTGTGAGCCTGATGTCAGAGCTTATCTAACTATTCTCAATGAGTCCCTTCCACTCCCATCCTGCCCACTTCTTCCCACCACTACTCCCACCCTGGCCCCCAGCTACCCACTTCTATTACTCCCGGCCAGCCCCCTGCACTCCACCACTACTACTCCCAGCCTGCCCCCTGCACTCCACCACTACTACTTCCAGCCTGCATTCCACCACTGCTCCCAGCCTGCCCCTGCACTCCGCCACTACTACTACCATCCTGCCCACTTCTTCCTACCACTACTCCCATCCTGCCCCCCTACTACCCCCTTCTTTTACTCCTAGCCTGCCCCCTGCACTCCACCACTACCACTCCCATCCTGCCCACTTCTTCCCACCACTACTCCTATCCTGCCCCCTGCTACCCCCTTCTATTACTCCCAGCCTGCCCCCTTCACTCCACCACTACTATGCCCATCCTGCCCACTTCTTCCCACCACTACTCCCATCCTGCGCCCTTGCTCCTCCTACTTTTAGTCCCAGCCTGACCTTTGCTCTACACCACTACTTCTCCCAGCCTGACCCTTGCTCTCCACCACTACTACTCCCTGCCTTCCACCTGATCTCCACCACTACTACTCCCCACCTGCCCCCTGATCTCCACCACAATTCCAAAGTCTGCCCCCACACTACTACTACTCCCATTCTCCCCCATGCTCCTACCTCCTGCTCTGCACTTCTACTACTCGCATCCTGCCCACTGCTTCCCACTATTACTCCCACCCTGCCCATAGATACTGAAAGTGGGCATCTCAGTCCTTGAATATTCAGATTCAGTGACGTAACCGCAGAAAAAGACGTAAGGGGGACTACAACTCCATCCAACTCTGAATCAAGCACTGTAAGGAGGATCCTGCCCCCAACAGACCCCACCCCTCAACAGACCATGCCCCCATTAGGACTGCTTCCATAAGTTTCCTGGGCTGGTTTTCCATCCCAGTCCGCCCCTGCATATGCATGTATGACTTTAGGCAGATCTTCTGATGGAATTAAGTGCTTGATTCTGGCTATGTTCCTCAGATGAAAGAATGAGGATTTGATTGTTGCTGATACCAGATGTTTGAGTATAAAGCCTCTATCAAGTATAGACTTAAAGGAAGCTTGGATTTATTGTAGTGCACAGTTTTAGAACAGCTGTACTCACAGTTATGTATATAAATAGCGGAGATGGAGCATAGCATACAGTGGGATTACACAGTCCCCCACGGAGCTGAAATCTACACATCCATGTAACATTCTGGTGCTCAAACACAGTGACAAAATGGCACAACGAATGTGCAGTCTAAAGAATTATGGGCATCTGTGTAAAGAAGTAGATGCTTCAGTTACAGAACATAATGTAGGTAGCTCCACAGTGCACTCCTTACACCAACAAACATGCACTCACTTACCTTTTTCTATGTGAGAGTGCCCCATTTTTTTAGCATGCCCATTGTATATTCGTGCAAGATACACATCCACTACATTCACATCAGAACTATCCCCTATGTAATTTTTAAGAAAAAAACTTGCTTGTGGTTTAGCTATTTTATCACTGAGGCAAATAGAAATGTTTGGAATGGACACATATGGCAATGTGGAAATGTTTCTAACATGCTGCCACAGGCGCTGAATGTAAATATGGGAGCAATTACTTGGTGGATGGTCTCTTCCTATCTGGATTTAGCGCTAAACATCTTTGAACTGATTAACAAAACCCTCTAATGACATTTATTTATATTATTTTTCTATGAGCACATACTGTAGATTAAATCTTACACTCACTTTCACTGATGTCTTTGATACAAATATTCCATTACAATTCATTAAGGTGTATTTAGATGCAGTGTTCATGTTCATTAAATCTGTAAAATTAGAATAATTCATGCACTTATAGGGGGTCATTCCGAGTTGTTCGCTCGCTAGCAGATTTTAGCAGCATTGCACACGCTAGGCCGCCACCCTCTGGGAGTGTATCTTAGCTTAGCAGAATACCGAACGAAAGATTAGCAGAATTGCGCATAGAAAATTCTTAGCAGTTTCTGAGTAGCTCCAGACCTACTCACAGATTGCGATCAGCTCAGGCCGTTTCGTTCCTGGTTTGATGTCACACACATGCCCAGCGTTCGGCCAGCCACTCCCCCGTTTCTCAAGACACTCCCGCGTTTTTGCCTGACACGCTTGCGTTTTTCCGCACACTCCCAGAAAACGTCCAGTTTCCGCCCAGAAACACCCACTTCCTGTCAATCACACTCCGATCACTTCAACGATGAAATTTCTACGTTCGGACGTGAGTAAATTTACTAAGTTTTGTGCTAAAATACTTACCGCATGCGCACTGCGAACCATGCGCATGAGCATTTTTTCCTTAATCGCTCCGTTGCGAAAATCGGCAACGAGCGAACAACTCGGAATGACCCCCTTAGTGCGGGTATAATGCTTCTTGCTTCACCTCTTTACCAAGACAAAGCAGGAAGCAGCAGCGCCAAGATGTATTTCCATCTTAGATGCCGAAGTAATGGAGTGAAAACTCACCCGATCGCTGCCTGTGCACATCTTCATGGGCTGCACTGAAAATGGCTGCTAAAGACTCTGAATATAGGAGACAAGTGTGGCAAATACTTACGTGTCTCTGTAAAAACAAGGTGCATGCTAAAAGAGAGAAATTTAAATTTAAGGTTTCTGAAATTCTCTTTTTATGTCACATCATTTCTGATTATGGTTTTTGAATGAATCCAGCAAAGGTTGAAGCATTTTGTGGATTGTGAAATACCTATTAATCTTAAAGCTGAACAAAGATTTGTAGATTTTGCTAACATTATAGAACGTTTATCCCTGTATTTTATTCTATTGTGTTACAAATCACTGCTCTAACCAAGAAAGGAACAGATCTGTGTAATTAATCTTTATTTGTTAAATAGGAATTTGAAATGTTAAAGAACGGACTTTCTGCACTTGTCCTCTGGTGCCCAGATCCAGAAATTCCATTTATTATGGAGCTCAATGTCTCTAATGTTAGGAGCTGTTTTGCATATTTTACCTGAACAATCTCCTTAGTCAAGCATAATTATGATGATGGAAATCTTTACTTTGTAGCTGTTCCTTGAAGAATGGTGTCAAGCTACAGGATGCTAAACCTATTTTACTATTTTTATATTACTATTCTCACAGATCACAAAATCCAGAGTAAATTGGCATTGCTACGAGGCTTTCACCTCAACAAGCTAGGTGGTCACTGTTCTTTACAAATTTTTATTTTGTAAAATCATTTTGCGATGGCTATACAAATGGGTGAACATGAGTACATTATTGATGACTCTCCAATATTTCCTTCTTCTGTCATTTCTGCTGCATTGTCTCCTGGCCTTTCTGAATCTCTGCAGCAATCTAAGAGTTCTGCGCCACCTAAGGTCCCTAGTGGGTTGCTTGTCCCTGTTTCATTTAAACAAAAAAAGTACTATGTGAATTATGTGGACATAGGTTAGCAGGTCACCCTGATATCAGGAATATGCCAGCTGCTTTAAGGTTGGTCTAGTTGCCAATGTGGAGACAGGATGTTCATGAATTGGGTTGCCCTGTTCCACTTGCTCTAGGAAGATGATGCCGCATAATGTTCCTTATGGTTTACTTCAACCACTTTCCATTCCTAAAAGGCCTTGGAGACACGTATCTATGAATTTTGAAGGATAGTTATATGAGTCCAAGGGACATACTGTTATCTGAGTGGTGGTTGACAGATCTAGCAAAATGGCTAACTTTGTTTGGGTTACCACAATTTCCATCTGCAGAAGCTTTGGCCTCACTATTTATATAACATATAGGCCTGGCTTCATGATATTCCTGGAGATATTGTTTCTGAGGAATACATACCTATTACCGATGGCCAGGATCCCGGCTGGCATGATCCCGACAGCGGGATCCCAGCCACCAGTATGCCGGCAGCAGGCCCAGCACTAGAAAGTCCCTTGCGCTCACCACGTTGCACTCACCACAGGATCTATTATCCCTCTATGGGTGTCATGGACACCCATAAAGGGAGAAAAGCCTGTGGCACCAGTATTCTGGCAGCGGCATTTCAATGCCTGTTGGGATTCCGGCATCAGCATTGTGACCGCAGGGATCCCAACATGCAGTCTCATGATTGCCTCCCATTTATGATTGGGTGGTGTAGTTTAATTTACCTACAATGCCATCTCAATGCTACCAAAAACCCAGAATACCCATTCAACCATGTGCTTCCAGATTTCACTAAGCGGCGGCTGCCACTCCTACTGCTGCGCTGGCTGATGTTTGTCTGGGGTCCTGGTGAAGCTGGTGCTTGCGGCTAGCGTCTCCGGAGCTGGGAAGATGGTGGGGTCCTGTCACTTGGGTCCTGCGGTTGCCGCCATTGTCTGTGATGTCACCAGACAGAAATCTCCAATGGCGGTCAGGCCGTGGGTTATGTGACCTCCCCCTTCAGCAGGAAGGTGGCAGGAGGTATAAAATAAAGCACCAGGCAGACACCCAGTGCCTGAATATCATCGCTGCTAGCGTCACCTATCAGATTCCCCCTGTCTTCCTGACTGCTGTTGCACCAGTCCGGTTCATCATACCAGTACCAGCACCTGTCAGGAACATTGCACCAGTACCAGTCCGGATCATTGTCATTGTACCAGTACCAGCCCGGAATCTTGATACGAACTCAGTTATATTCGTTACCAGCCCAGAATCTTGTTGCGAACCCAGTTATATCCGGTACCAGCCCGGAATCTTGTTGCAAACCTAGGTATATCCAGTACCATCCTGGAATCTTGTTGCAAACCCAGTTATATCCGGAACCAGCCAGTAATCTTGTTGCAAACCCAGTTATATCCGGTACTAGCTCAGAATCTTGTTGTGAACCCAGTTATATCCGGTACTAGCTCGGAATCTTGTTGTGAACCCAGTTATATCCGGTACCACCCCAGAATCTTTTTGCAAACCCAGTCATATCCAGCGCTAGCCTGGAATCTTGTTGTGAATCCAGTTATATCCGGTACCAGCACAGATCATCAACTACTCCCGACGACACCCCAAGTCATCATCTCACTGACAGTGATATTCTGTTTCTGTTCTGCACCTCGCTAATTGGCTCTGCTCAAACTTCTGCCTTGTCTGTTCCGACACTGCCGCAGTTCCTCTTCACGACCATCGGAAGCATCCCCAAGTACCCAAACTTTCAAGCCTTGTGGCAACAGATCTCTACCTTCTTATCTGAGCAAGGGCCTTTGGTAGATGTTAGTATCTAGGTATTTATTTAACTTCCCTTTATTCCCCTTTTCTTCCTCCTTACAAATATCCATCAATGTATAGTTCATTAATTTTAACCGACAGAGGTATGTCTTTAATATCTACATTTAATAATTGATCGGGAGAAATCAAACATATAATAAAGAAAAACTATAAAGTATTTAGAGGACTTTTTATTAACATTATTTTTAGTAAAATAATGTGAAAAGGGGTATTTTCACACCCATTTCACATTATTTCAGTATCACCTATTTAAAGGGCATTAGGAGCAGTTTTCATGAAAAACTTCTCCAAACCCTTTCATTCACTTTTTTTTTAGTAAGCCACATCGCATTCCCCATACTTATAATGGGAAATGCGATGTGACCAGATTTACTAAAAAAAAAATTTGAAAAAAATCCGCAGTGTGCCCTGTGATAATCTCGCCAGCATCACAGGGCAGCACTGCGATAGGGAGGCATTTGCCCAGCTTTCACTGCGAGGGGCGGGACTCGGCTCCAATGATCAGCTACGTGTGTCCGATGGAAACACAAGCTGATTAAAGTGTAAAAAAAAAAGAAAAAAAGTAAAAACAAAAGAAGACATACTCCCCTGTCCAGGGAGCCAATGTCCGCTGCTCCGCTGAGCGCTGCCGAGCGCCGAGTCCCCCATGTGCTGCAATGTGACCCAGTGCTGTAAAGTGACACTGCAAGGCGGTAGCACACTTTATAGCACCAGGGTCATCGCAGCGCACAGGATCTGGCACCTGGCAGCCCAGCAGAAGCAGCTCGGACCAGTGAGTATATTATCCTGCTGGGGGGATAGTCGCGATTGGGGGAGTCGACCGGACAGCGGTGGTAGCAGCGATGGCAGCGGGGACGGCGCATGCGCAGCAGGACTTTGGGGTATTTTTTATGAAAAATACCCTGATGATGCTGAGAAGAGGCATTGCAGGGACAGAGCTTGACCTCAAGCTCTGTCCCTGCATGCAATAATTGATACATCCCTGTGATGTAATCAATTATCGCAGTGCGAGTTCGGGCGATTTTATCACATGACATCCGCATCCAAGATGCGGATGGTAATAAGTAGGCCCCTTAGATATGATATGGTTATCCCATAAGCAAAAAGGCTATTACAAATGCGGAAAAATTAAATGTACCACTTGTCATCATGTAGTGAATAAAACATTAAAATTACCCTTAGCTCTTGTGGATAAAGAATATGCTATTACCAGCTTTAAAAACTGTGATTCCAGTTGGATAATTTATTTGCTTATCTGTGGATGTAACATGAAATATGTAGGTAGGACGACTAGACCACTAAAATCTTGCTTTATGGAACACCAGAGGAACATTGGGCCTAATTCAGACCTGATCGCTAGCAAGCGATTTTTGCACTGCTGCAATCAGATAGTTGCCGCCTACAGGGGGAGGGTATTTTAGCTGTGCAAGTGTGCAAACGCATGTGTAGCTGAGCTGTACAAACAGATTTTGTGCAGTCTCTGTGCAGCCCAGGACTTACTCAGATGCTGCGATCACATCAGCCTGTCCAGGACCGGAACTGACATCAGGTACTCTCCCTGCTAATGCGTTTTTCCAGACACTCCCTGAAAATGGTCAGTTGACACCCACAAATGACTTTTTCCTATCAATCTCCTTGCGAACGCCAGTGCGAACAGAACGGATCCAACGCACAAACCCATCGTTGAGCGGCGATCCGATTTGTACCGTGCGATGCGCCTGCAAATTGCAGTGCAAACGCAGTTTGTGCCTGATTGTCAACTGTGCAAAAAGGCACAGCAGTAATCAGGTCTGAATTACCCCCATTATCAAAAAAGTTTCAAACCATAGTGTCCCAAGACAGTTCTGTAAATATCATAACGGGGACCCTAATTTCCAACAAATTATTGGTTTAAAACATATTTCGTTAACCAAATGGGGAGGAGATAGGTTTGCTAGACTTTGTAGGCAGAAAATTTACTGGACCTTTCATTTAAACTCCTTCCTAGGAGGACAGTGTAGAATTTTGCTGACCACCAGTATATATATAGCAGTACGGTACAGTAGTCCATTGCTCTACCTCTGTGTCGTCAAGTATACTATCCATCCATACCTGTGCTGCATTGTAGTTGTGCGCAGTATATAGTAGGAGGACAGTGCAGAATTTTGCTGACCACCAGTACATATATAGCAGTACGGTACAGTAGTCCATTGCTCTACCTCTGTGTTGTCAAGTATACTATCCATCCATACCTGTGCTGCATTTTAGTTGTGTGCAGTATATAGTAGGAGGACAGTGCAGAATTTTGCTGACCACCAGTATATATATAGCAGTACGGTACAGTAGGCCATTGCTCTACCTCTGTGTCGTCAAGTATACTATCCATCTATACCTGTGGTGCATTTTAGTTGTGCGCAGTATATAGTAGGAGGACAGTGAAGAATTTTGCTGACCACCAGTATATATATAGCAGTACGGTACAGTAGGCCATTGCTATTGATATATTACTGGCATATAATTCCACACATTAAAAAATGGAGAACAAAAATGTGGAGGGTAAAATAGGGAAAGATCAAGATCCACTTCCACATCGTGCTGAAGCTGCTGCCACTAGTCATGGCCGAGACGATGAAATGCCATCAACGTCATCTGCCAAGGCCGATGCCCACTGTCATAGTAGAGAGCATGTAAAATCCAAAAAACAAAAGTTCAGTAAAATGACCCAAAAATCAAAATTAAAAGTGTCTGATGAGAAGCATAAACTTGCCAGTATGCCATTTACGACACGGAGTGGCAAGGAACGGCTGAGGCCCTGGCCTATGTTCATGGCTAGTTGTTCAGATTCACATGAGGATGGAAGCACTCATCCTCTCGCTAGAAAAATGAAAAGACTTAAGCTGGCAAAAGCACAGCAAAGAACTGTGCGTTCTTCTAAATCACAAATACCCAAGGAGAGTCCAATTGTGTCGGTTGCGATGCCTGACCTTCCCAACACTGGACGGGAAGAGGTGGCGCCTTCCACCATTTGCACGCCCCCTGCAAGTGCTGGAAGGAGCACCTGCAGTCCAGTTCCTGATAGTCAAATTGAAGATGTCACTGTTGAAGTACTCCAGGATGAGGATATGGGAGTTGCTGGCACTGAGGAGGAAATTGACAAGAAGGATTCTGATGGTGAGGTGGTTTGTTTAAGTCAGGCACCCGGGGAGACACCTGTTGTCCATGGGAAGAATATGGCCATTGACATGCCTGGTCAAATTCCAAAAAAAATTACCTCTTTGGTGTGGAATTATTTTAACAGAAATGCGGACAACAGGTGTCAAGCAGTGTGTTGCCTTTGTCAAGCTGTAATAAGTAAGGACATTAACCACCTAGGAACATCCTCCCTTATACGTCACCTGGAGCGCATTCATCAGAAGTCATTGACAAGTTCAAAAACTTTGGGTGACAGCGGAAGCAGTCCACTGACAACTAAATCCCTTCCTCTTGTAACCAAGCTCCTGCAATCCACACCACCAACTCCCTCAGTGTCAATTTCCTCCTTAGACAGGAAAGCCAATAGTCCTGCAGGCCATGTCACTGGTAATTCTGACGAGTCCTCTCCTGCCTGGGATTCCTCCGATGCATCCTTGAGTGTAACGCCTACTGCTGCTGGCGCTGCTGTTGTTGCTGCTGGGAGTCGATCGTCATCCCAGAGGGGAAGTCGGAAGACCACTTGTACTACTTCCAGTAAGCAATTGACTGTCCAACAGTCCTTTGCGAGGAAGATGAAATATCACAGCAGTCATCCTGCTGCAAAGCGGATAACTAAGGCCTTGGCAGCTGCGGTGGTGTTAAACGTGTGTCCGGTATCCACCATTAATTCACAGGGAATTAGAGAATTGATTGAGGTGCTGTGTTCCCGGTACCAAATACCATCTAGTTTCCATTTCTCTAGGCAGGCAATTCCGAGAATGTACACAGATGTCAGAAAAAGAGTCACCAGTGTCCTAAAAAATGCAGTTGTACCCAATGTCCACTTAACCACGGACATGTGGACAAGTGGAGCAGGACAGACTCAGGACTATATGACTGTGACAGCCCACTGGGTAGATGTATTGCCTCCCGCAGCAAGAACAGTAGCGGCGGCACCAGTAGCAGCATATCGCAAATGCCAACTCGTTCCTAGGCAGGCTACGCTTTGTATCACCGCTTTCCATAAGAGGCACACAGCTGACAACCTCTTACGGAAACTGAGGAACATCATCGCAGAATGGCTTACCCCAATTGGACTCTCCTGGGGATTTGTGACATCAGACAACGCCAGCAATATTGTGCGTGCATTACATCTGGGCAAATTCCAGCACGTCCCATGTTTTGCACATACATTGAATTTGGTGGTGCAGAATTATTTAAAAAATGACAGGGGCGTGCAAGAGATGCTGTCGGTGGCCCGAAGAATTGCGGGCCACTTTCGGCATTCAGCCACCGCGTGCCGAAGACTGGAGCACCACCAAACATTCCTGAACCTGCCCTGCCATCATCTGAAGCAAGAGGTGGTAACGAGGTGGAATTCAACCCTCTATATGCTTCAGAGGATGGAGGAGCAGCAAAAGGCCATTCAAGCCTATACATCTGCCCACGATATATGCAAAGGAGGGGGAATGCACCTGACTCAAGCACAGTGGAGAATGATTTCAACGTTGTGCAAGGTTCTGCAACCCTTTGAACTTGCCACACATGAAGTCAGTTCAGACACTGCCAGTCTGAGTCAGGTCATTCCCCTCATCAGGCTTTTGCAGAAGAAGCTGGAGAGATTGAAGCAGGAGCTAAAACAGAGCGATTCCGCTAGGCATGTGGGACTTGTGGATGGAGCCCCTAATTCGCTTAACCAGGATTCACGGGTGGTCAATCTGTTGAAATCAGAGCACTACATGTTGGCCACCGTTCCCGATCCTAGGTTTAAAGCCTACATTGTATCTCTCTTTCCGGCAGACACAAGTCTGCAGAGGTGCAAAGACCTGCTGGTGAGACACTTGTCAAGTCAAGTGGAACGTGACCCATCAACAGCTCCTCCTTCACATTCTCCCGCAACTGGGGCTGCAAGGAAAAGGCTAAGAATTCTGAGCCCACCCGCTGGCGGTGATGCAGGGCATTCTGCAGCGAGTGCTGACATCTGGTCCGGACTGAAGGACCTGCCAACGATTACTGACATGTCGTCTACTGTCACTGCATATGATTCTGTCACCATTGAAAGAATGATGGAGGATTATATGAGTGACTGCATCCAAGTAGGCACGTCAGACAGTCCATACGTATACTGGCAGGAAAAAGAGGCAATTTGGAGGCCCTTGCACAAACCAGCTTTATTTTACATAAGTTGCCCCCCCTCCAGTGTGTACTCCGAAAGAGTGTTTAGTGCAGCCGCTCACCTTGTCAGCAATCGGCGTACAAGGTTACTTCCAGAAAATGTGGAGAAGATGATGTTCATCAAAATGAATTATAATCAATTCCTCCATGGAGACATTCACCAGCAATTGCCTCGAGAAAGTACACAGGGACCTGAGATGGTGGATTCCAGAGGGGATGAATTAATAATCTGTGAGGAGGTGGATGTACACATTGAAAGGGGTGAGGAATCAGAGGATGAGGAGGAGTTGGACATCTTGCCTCTGTAGAGCCAGTTTGTGCAAGGAGAGATTGATTGCTTCTTTTTTGGTGGGGGCCCAAACCAACCAGTCATTTCAGTCACAGTCGTGTGGCAGGCCCTGTCGCTGAAATGATGGGTTTGTTAAAGTGTGCATGTCCTGTTTATACAACATAAGGGTGGGTGGGAGGGCCCAAGGACAATTCCATCTTGCACCTCTTTTTTCTTTAATTTATCTTTGCATCATGTGCTGTTTGGGGACTATTTTTTGAAGTGCCATCCTGTCTGACACTGCAGTGCCACTCCTAGATGGGCCAAGTGTTTGTGTCGGCTACTTGGGTCGCTTAGCAGAGCCATCCAGTGACCTTGCTGCACCTCTTTTTTTCTTTGCATCATGTGCTGTTTGGGGACTATTTTTTGAAGTGCCATCCTGTCTGACACTGCAGTGCCACTCCTAGATGGGCCAGGTGTTTGTGTCAGCCAATTGGGTCGCTTAGCTTAGCCATCCAGCGACCTTGGTGCACCTCTTTTTTCTTTGCATCATGTGCTGTTTGGGGACTATTTTTTAAATCAGCCATCCTGTCTGACACTGCAGTGCCACTCCTAGATGGGCCAGGTGTTTGTGTTGGCCACTTGGGTCGCTAAGCTTAGTCATCCAGCGACCTCGGTGCAAATTTTAGGACTAAAAATAATATTGTGAGGTGTGAGGTGTTCAGAATAGACTAGAAATTAGTGGAAATTATGGTTATTGAGGTTAATAATACTATGGGATCAAAATGACCCCCAAATTCTATAAGCTGTTTTTGAGGGTTTTTTGTAAAAAAAACACCCGAATCCAAAACACACCCGAATCCGACAAAAAAATTTCAGGGAGGTTTTGCCAAAACGTGTCCGAATCCAAAACACGGCCACGGAACCGAATCCAAAACCACAACACAAAACCCGAAAAATTTCCGGTGCACATCACTAGTAGATGTTTGTATCTAGGTATTTCTTTCACTTCCCTTTATTCCCCTTTTCTTCCTCCTTATGAATATCCATCAATATATAGTTCATTATTTGGGCGTCTTTTCTATATTAAATGAATTGCTTATAAATTGTTTTTATATAAAACAGATCCTTCACCTACTGCACAGTAATATTGGAAAATAACTAATTTAAACTGAGAATCTATATAATGTATAGCATTGTTATATGCTTCTTGTGCAATACCAATCTACATATGTGGTGATTGTATTCTTCTTTTTTATCATTCTTTTTTTCAAGTTCACCACCTTCAAATAGTGTCGATATATAGTGTCATTATTTAGCCACCTGGTCATAATAATGTTATTATGAATAAGTCTTTTTAAAATATAATACTGTATCAGCAAAAAGGTGTATGTTTATTTTGCTTCACATGATGTATATGACATCAATTGGTTAAAGCCTCCATTTAATGCAAAAGAAAAAGAGGGGTGTTCCGCACTAGTAAAAAATAGCAGACAAAACCTTATTACAAGGTAAAATGTCCGTAACCGACCTTGGAAATTTAACACTAATGTGTAGATGAAACCGTCGGTAGTGCTCCCAGAGTCAGTGGGGTTACACTGAAAAAATCAAGAAGGGAAAAGAAAGACTCTATGCTGGGGCACTCTTATTGAAAAAATTAGACAGTAAAATTTAACCTTTATTATGAATCATTTAAAATATAGTGTGACAGACACAAATATAAAAACCCAGGTAATTTCAAATTAATAAACAGTAAATACCGCAAAAGATGAAAATGTATTATATAATCGCAGGAGTAGCTTAGCATATGTCCACTATCAACAGGTGGATAGCTGGAGTCTCCTGTGATGATATCCCGTGTGTTAATCTAAGCACCATTGGATTGAAAGGTTTGTTGCCTAGTATGTTGTTGAACCACCTTCTGTATCAATGTCTGACAGTAGTGTCACCATAGGCATTTTAATGCAGCGGATTAGACAAGAGTGTATAATCTGCTGAGTTAATGAAAAATTAATTAATGATAACCAACAGATAGTGGATTGAATAATAAAGAAGTGATTTTAAAGACACAGCAGATTTGTGAAAAGATATGGACATTCATATGTGAAGCATATAATAATAAACCAGTTCTTTCTATTGAAAGAGGAGAAAAAGAAAATTAGAGGAATGTTCCTGCTGCTTGGAAAGGTTAAATTTTACTGTCTCATTTTTTCAATAAGAGTGCCCCGGCATAGTCTTTCTTTTCCCTTCTTGATTTTTTTAAAGCCTCCATTTGCAAAGTATCTTCCAGGCCACATGATCGTAACTATAATCACATGTCCGGAACTAAATGGGCACTTTAACACCGAAGAGTAGAACTTTTCCCCTTCTTACTGGTCACATGACCGCAGCTCCCAGTCATGCGACTAGTGCCGAGGATTGGCAGACGACTGCTCTATTAACTATGCAGCTTGCTTTATCATGTAAACACATAGTCACATGACGATTATCCTGATCATGTGACCAGAACCCATTAAGGTAAACAATAGCTTGTACCTGTCTCCGATCTTAGCTTTTAATAATTCTATTCTGAATTTTATTATTCCTTAACTGTCCTTTTATTTATAAGAGTTTAACTACTGTTTCTATTTCAAAATTATCATAAAATTATTGTATATATGGACTATTGTTTAATAATTAGTTACCAGTGGATTCTAATTAATGATATAATTTCCGCAATAAAAGGGGAGTCAATTGAGTAGCACATTACCTTTGCCTGGAGCAGTGAAACTTGTCAGGGACTGAAAACACCAGGTCGCTGGACTACTCCTTAAAGCACATTTACTCCCAGGGACATCACCAAGGAAAACCCAACCGACTTCACTTCGCAAACTGTGAACCAGGATCCATTAGTAGACATACTGCCTTTACTACTGTAATTCACTAACCAATCTATCCCCCTCTGCAGTCCATCCTAAATGCAGTGACATGATTAAGCATCATTTTTCATCTCCACATCCAATATACCACTCTGCACATCACTGTTGCCCCACATCTACATATATGGTTTGGTCCATATTCAAAGCTATTTTGTTTCCCTCCAAAGTCAGAATCATCTCCAAATTGTATCAATTATAACTACTGTACTGGAAAGAATATTTTTCATTAAACATCTACAGTCTAATGCTTGTATGTATTTCAGTATTTGGCTTCAGATTAAAAATAAAATAATAAAAATGTTCATGCACATTTAACTCCAAATCAACCTCGCTCTAAAAATGTTCCAAGTATTACATCACTTGGACAGCAGACAAGTAAAAACGTTTTCAAATAGGATGCCTACAGCAAATGTATTTAATAAAGCCACAATTTCAACATAACATTCATCATGCATTTGCTTGTATTGAGCATTTATATATTATATTTGTTCAGTAACAGATGTAAAATAGATCACCCTTGCTATATAATACAGAAGGAAATGGTGTAGCTAACAATTTATTTAGTTTTACTTTTACCTGTATTTTCAAACGCTACAGTATTTTACTTTTCATTTTAGAATATTTCTGTATAAACACAACATAATGCTCAGGAATTGTTTGCACTATATTTATTTAAAACATATGAAACGTTATATATATTATCTTTTTTTTCAAAAGTATGTATAAAACAATAGATTACATCCACCGGCAGGTTAGCCATATTAGCAAATTAATAACAGGAATTTCACAACAATAATGTAAAAGTAGAGAATGTAGCAGAAAGGAGCTCTACTCTGTTTTAATGTAGCTTACTCAAATATGTATCAACAATATATCTATTTAGTATCCAATAATTTTCACTTTCAAAATTGATTTTTAAACTGTGGGTTTTCTTATCATTGTTTTTTTTTATCTGGAAGTGAATGTAGCATTTAGAATAGCTCACACAAATTATTGGATACTAAATAGATATATTGTTGATACATATTTGAGTAAGCTACAATAAAACAGAGTAGAGCTCCTTTCTGCCACATTCTCTTGTTTTACATTATTGTTGTGAAATTCATGTTATTAAATAAATAAAGTGCAATCAATTCCTGAGCGCTGTAATAGTGTTGTGTTTTAGTGTTTTGGATATCCATAGGGTTGAGTAACCCCTATATTTTACTAGCTGTGCAGGAATTGTGTTTGATAAGCGCTAGGTCAATTTGTATATATTTCTGTATAAAACAGAAGGTCCAGACAGGTATCTTTACGTTTAAACTTCACTTGTCTTCATGGGCCTAATTCAGACCTGATTGTAGATGTGCTAAATTTAGCACATCTACGATCAGTCACACAGACATGCGGGGGAACTCCCAGCACAGGGCTAGTCCACCCCACATGTCAGGCCCGGCCCCACCGCAAAAGTAAAAAATCATCACACAGCAGCAATGCTTTTGTACTTTAGGAGTAGCTCCCTGGCAGCGCAGCTCCTGCAAACTGGCAGGAGCTACTCATCGCTGTGAGGGTCGCAGCGGCTGCGTGTGACGTCACACAGTCATCGTGCCCCCCCCCCAACGGTCTGGGCACACCTGCGTTGCCCGGACCGCGCCACCTAAATGGCAGCCAAGCACCGGCGGCCTGCCCAGCGACCGCCTCTGTCTGTCAATCAGGCAGAGGCGATTGCAGGGCTGAGATAGCCGTCGTGCCCTGGCGCATGCGCAGTTCAGACCTGATTGGCTGCAGCGATCAGGTCTGAATTAGGCCCCATATACAGTATATTGGACCAAAATCAAAGTCATACTAGATGCAAATATACATTTTTATGACGACACTAATTATTTATTTGTGTAAAAAATGTTGTAGCAGTTTTACAGTATTTGCATAAATGGGTGTGTTTGAGACTTTTTCACCCAATCAGATATAGGATGGGTCTGAAATCATCAGTGTGAAACTTACACCAGGGTTTTAGCACCTGTACGTCAAGCCCTTTAAGCAAATGCGATCAGGGCTGTTTGCAATATTTTTTGTTGCAGTGTACAACTACACACCCACACCATGTCCTTACTGTAGTTTAGATGCTACTGAATGCTTCATGCCAATGTTTCATGGCATGACTTAAATGCTTTGCCATTGATATGTTTCCCGGCCTTTTGTATGTTTTCCTAAATTTAGCATTATATTTGAAGCATAGTCACTTGCAAAGATGCGCATAGTGCACTAGGCACATCTGGATTAAAAACAGCACTGTCAGGGTGGTTGACCAGGGGTTTCCACACACTAGTTGCCCCCCACATATAGCTAAATCACCATTGTGGAGCCTCAGAGACCTCACCATAGAAGGAAAAACACTTGTGCTGTGCAACAAAATCCTTCCCATTCAGCAGTACATGGCACAGTCATGGCCATCTCTGGTCACAATATGCAGGGCCATCACAAGGGCAGTGGTACTCTTCATCTGGGGCTCCAAGATGGATGGCGTTTAATGGTCAGTTACAGTATATACAAGGAGCCCCTCAAAGGTAGACATCCCCACGATACTGCAAGCCTTGTTCATTTTTAAATGCATCTGCATGACTCTTTATGAAAAATACAACAGTTTTGCAGGGACTTGCTTTTTCCTACTACTCTTTTGGAGGAAACTCAGCTGGGAAAAGTGACAGCTCCTTTCCTTGCAAGTGGGACACTCCCTAGCTCTTCCTGAAAGTGGCCAAATTTGTGAGGGTGCACCAACTAGGAGGCCTTGAACCTGCCTTATGGAAACCTAAGACAATCCACAAGGTCATCAGAGCTAGGGACATAATGGAGTGTTTTCCAGGGCTCCCATCTGCAACAGCAAAGCACGTTTTGGATTATGTAGCCTCCATGAGGCTCACAAATATACACAAAGACTTCTCATGGATGGCCATCCAAGGTGGTCTGCCCCTGAAATCGTTCATGCCATCCCATTGCCTGTGCAGATACAGACATTTCCCCTGGTGCATCATCCATGAGGAAACATCTATGCACATGTTTTGGGACTGTACTAATTCACAGCTATTGTTGGATGCCTTGGAACATGAACTCAGAAACAGTGTGCCAATGAATAGCCTTTCGTACCACTCAGTACTTTATAGCCTATTTCCTGGCACATATACCTATGGGGCAATCAAGGAGGCCTGGTACCTTGTGAAATAATATAAGAAAGTTGTGTCTTGCCAGTAACTGAGAAGGGAGAAGATGTCTATCCAGGACTGTCATAGGCTGATCCACAGCCTGCTAAGAGATCACTCTATCAAAGTTCAGAAAACTGAAGAAATCTATGTTCACTTACTCTTCATATCGTTCACCTCCTCATTTTTTTATCTGGTCACCTAGCACTGAACTCTCTGTTTTGAAAATTTTGAAAACTTTCCATTTCACTGGGAAATGTTTTTTTTTTTTTAAAGTACATCTGTGCAACTTCACCTTCAAACACTTAAAAGTGCTGTCTAAATTACTTTTTTGCAATCACTCACATCCTCTCATTTCTTACACAGTCAAAATCTATTTTAACACCAATATTATATACGTTTTCTTTTTCATATCAAACTAAATTTGCTACAATTGAGCTTACACTGTTGCCTACACTGCATTTGTCACCTGCATTTCTGCTAATCTACTACTCTGATTCTCTTACAACCTGTACTCTTATTACCAGTTTTCATCCCCCTATTTACCTACTCCACACTATGTCCAGGGTTTTTTCAACTCTCCCATCACTCAGTGTCTAGCTAAACATGTATCTTGCCCCCTGTTCCGACCTTTATATTTCAGCTAGTCTACTATACCTCCTCCTCTTTTCTCTGCTCTGTCTCCCCTCCAACTCTCTGTTTCCTTTCCCCTCCACTCCTGTTACTCCACTTTCTTTAACCTCTGTCCATCCATGGTCCTACTACCCCACCACTAGCCCTGCTCCGTCCCTCCTCTCCCTGTTATCTTATCACACCCTTATCCACACCACACTGAACTCACTCCCTGACCACCTCCTGCAATTTCCCTTCCTAGCTCAGGCACCCGCACCATCGCTGCTCTCTCATCATCCCTGCCCTCCAAGTTAATCCCACCTCAACACTACAGCAACTCTGATAATCTCATTCACATCTCTCACACAAACTGTCTCCATCTCTGCTGTGCCCTCTGGAATGCCAGATCTGTCTGTAATAAATTGGTTTCAACTCATGACCTTTTTATCTCAAACTATCTGAATCTCCTATCTATTACTGAAACCTGGGTTTCCCCTCTGACATCACATCTCCCATTGCTCTTTCCGCTGGGAGCCTAATACACATACCCCCACCCCAAGGGTCAACATGGTGGTGGTGTTGGGGTACTTCTATCCTCCAGTTACTCCTACCAACTCAAACCCCCAGAACTTCCTTTACATTATCTATGTTCAAGGACAATGCTATATGCCTTTTCCAACCTGTTCCCCTTCTAATAGCTGTCACTTACCCTGCCATTCCCACCAAATTCATTGATCACTTTGCTTCCTGGCTCACTCACTTCCTCAGACATTCCCTCCATTATAATCTGATTTCAACATCCCAATCTATATCCAAACAGAATCCTCAGCCAATAAACTCCTTAACTTCACATCATTGCTTGGTCTCTCCCAGTGGACCTCATCATCCTCCCATGTGAATGGAAACTCACTTGATCTGGTCTTCACTCACCATTGTGATATTTCTGATTTTTCTAACTCCCCAGAACCCCTCCCTGACATGACCTGCTCTCTTTTAACTTATCCCTCTCTGCTTTTCCATCTCTACTGCCTAAGGCCACCATCGCTAAGCATAACATTGAGGACATTGACAGTGTCCTTATCCTCCCTGCTTGACTCACTTATCTCTCCAATTCTCTCTCTCTCCTGTCTTGAACAAGCCACTTCCCTATATAATGTTCCCATAATTCTGCTCTTGACTCTGTTTCTCCAGCAACCACTATTCACTCTCAAAGATCAACACCTCAACCCTGGCAATCCAAATTCAACAGATATCTGCAAAAATGGTCATGTAATGCCAAGAGACAGTGGAGGAAATTACGCTCTAAAGCAGACTTCTTCCATTTGAAATGTCTTTTCTCATCTTACAGTACTGCCCTTACCATCTCTAAATAGTCATACTTAAAGAACCTCATCTCCTCTCAAACTTCAAACTCCCGGCATCTCCCGGCCACTGTCAACTCCCTCCTCTACCCACCCCCACTTTGACCCCCTTCTTCACTCTGTTCCCTTGACTTTGCCACCTACTTCACATCCAAAATTAACTCCATACATCTGGGCATCACATCCCAACAGACCCTCAGCAACCTGCAAGCTCCTCCTCCACTACCTCTCTCCATCTGTCTGTTCCTATCCTGCCCATCTTGTCAATATCTCCCTCTCATTGACACTGGTGGTAATTAGATCTGATTGCAGCAGCAAATTTGATAGCTAATGGGCAAAACCATGTGCACTGCAGGTGGGGCAGATGTAACAGTTGCAGAGAGAGTTAGATTTCGGTGGGTTATATTGTTTCTGTGCAGGGTAAATACTGACTGCTTTATTTTTAGGCTGCAATTTAGATTTCAGTTTGAACACACCCCACCCAAATCTAACTCTCTCTGCACGTGTTATATCTGCCCAACCTGCAGTGCACATGGTTTTGCACATTAGCTAACAAATTTGCTGCTGCGATCAGATCTGAATTAAGCCCACTGTCCCCCCTGTCTTCAAGCATGCCCTTGTCTCTTCTATTGTTAAAAAAAACCTGTGTTTGATCCTAACATTCTCTCCAACTATCGACCCATCTCTCTCCTCCCTTTTGCCTCCAAACTCCTTGAGTATATTGTCTACAACCACCTTACTGCATTTCTTTCTCCCCCTCCCTGCTTGACCCATTTTTAATCTGGCTTCTGTCCTCTTCATTCTACTGAAACTGACTTTACGAAAGACTGCAATGATTTCCATGCTGCCAAATCCAAGGGACACTACTCTATGCTAATTCTTCTTTACCTCTGAGCTGCTTTTCACACTGTGGACCACCCACTCCTCCCGCAAATCCTTCACTCCATTGATTTGCATGATACTGCCTTCTACTAGCTGTTCTCCTTCCTCTCTGACCGCTCCTTCTCTGTCTGCTTTCATGACTCCACATCTCCCACACTCCCCAAACAGTAGGAGTCCAAATAGGTTCTGTTCTTGGACCTCTCCTATTTCCTCTTTATAGAGCCTCATTAGGTGAGCTCATTCGCTCTTTCAACTTCCAATATCTTCTCTGTGCCATTGACAATCAATCTACCTTTCCTCCCCTGACTTCTCCTCCTCTTTCCTTGCTCATATGTCCAGCTGTCTCTCTGCTATCTCTTCTTGGATGTCTTAGCACTTTCTTAAACTTAACATGTCTAAGAATGAGATGATCTTCCCACCCTTTCACATAACCTTGCCTCCTACAATTTCATTATCTATTGATGGCACAACTATCTCTTCTAGCCCTCAAGTATGCTGGTTTTGAGTTATCTTGATTCCTCCCTATCCTTCAAACCACACATTCAGTACCTCCCCTGCAGTCCTGCCATTTCCATTACTACTTTTGTTTGTAGTTTTAAGTCTTTGGCTCTAACAATGAAAACATATTATAATCCAATTGCAAAAAATAACACAAAGCAGAAATGACAACCAAGGAATATCAAACTCAGGAAGACATGTGGCATTAAGTAGAGTAGAAGAAAGAAAATGTATTCTCAGATGGGGCACTCACATATAGCAGCATACATGTTAAAATGTAACCTTTATAATTTTTGTGGAAATCTAAAAACCGAAAGTGATTTGGTTATGGAGTGTGAGGTTAATTCAAAATGACTTTTAAAAGGCAAGCCATGCAGCTATGTTTTATTACAGTCTAATGCTGGATTATTGTTTCTACTTAGGTGATGTGGATATCTTTTATGCAATTTTTATGAATTTTGGATTATAGTTACTTGTTACCATATGTACACTAATTAAATGATGTTGTAAAATTGATGCAATACTGTATATTCTGCTAGACAAGTGGCAAATTGATAAACAAGGTGTACAAAAGCAGACACCCACATAATATAATAGACACCATGAAATGTTCACTCTGCTATATATCTGTTCTATACAGGACAATATATATTGTGTTGTTCTGGTCTGAAATTATAATAATGCAACAGTAATGATAGCCAAAGCATAGACACTTCAAATGGGTCCTGTGCAGGGGAGGTTTAAGAGGGGAGGGCTCCCGAGTGCTGTCTAATTCAGAGTTTATCACAGCAGCAAATTTGTTAGCAGTTGGGCAAAACCATGGGGGTCATTCCAAGTTGATCGCACTTAGCAACTTTTTGCTGCTCATGCGATCAACTAGACGCTGCTTATGGGGGAGTGTTTTCTTGCATAGCAAGGCTGCGAACGCTTGTGCAGCCCTGCTATGCAAAAAAAGTTTTGTGTAAAACAAGACCAGGGTAAGACTTACTTACCCTGTGCGATGAATCCAGCATTGCAGGTCCCGGAAATGACGTCAGACATCCGCCCTCCAAACGCCTTGACATGCCTGCGTTCGGATCTTCACTCCCAGAAAACGCTGATTTGACGCCCTGGAACACCTTCCTTCCATCAATCTTCTTGCGGTCACCGCTGCGACCACTTTCTTCGCTAGCGGCATCGCTGCGGGCAACGACATGCCTGCACAATGTGGGCGCAGCGCATGCGCAGATCCGACCCGATCGCACGGCTGCAACGAAGCGCAGCATGCGATCGGGTCTGAATGACCCCCCATGTGCACTGTAGGGGGGGCAGATATAACATGTGCAGAGAGAGTCAGATTTGGATGCGTTATTTTGTTTCTGTGCAGGGTAACTGCTGGCTCCTTTATTTTTATGCTGCAATTTATATTTCAGTTTGAAGACACCCCACCCAAATCTAACTCTGTCTACACATGTTATATCTGCCCCTCTGCAGTGCACATGGTTTTGCCCATCTGCTGACAAATTTGCTGCTGTAATCAACTCTGAATTACCCCCACTATGCGGAGCCCCCTCTTGCTGCCACAGATGCAGTTGCCCATTTTCATTGTAATTTCTGCAGAGCCGCTGCTGGACTCCTATGCATGGCCAGTACAAAATAATAGGATTTTGGTACTTACCAGATAAATCCTTTTCTTTGAATCCACTGGGGGCACTGGAGTACTCTTGGGATATGGACGGGGCGTTAGCAAGGGATAGGCACATTTAAATATTTAAATTAGTAACCCTCCTCTCCCTCCATACTCCCAAGGTACCTCAGTGTTTTTTACTGAGCCGAACAGGAGCGATAGAGAGGATGAACAATGGAGAAGAATTACATATAACATTATAACATAATGGACAACTATAAAGTGGACACGACAATAGATAACAATCACCTTAACATTTGAACAAGTCAGTGAGAAAGCGTTACCATAAGATCTACTGAACTTACCACAAACCAGGTGAAACTGCTCTGGGTGGGCATCCAGTGCCCCCTGTGTATTTAAAAAAAAAAAGGATTTATCTGGTAAGTACCAAAATCCTATTTTCTTTTTCATCCACTAGGGGTCATTAGAGTACTCTTGGGATGTACCAAAGCTTCCCTCTTGGGCGGGAGAGCTGTTTGGCACCTGTAACACTAGACGGCCAAAGCTAAATGATGATGCCACAAACGTATCAAACTTGTAAAAGAGCACAAATGTGTGCACTGATGACCATGTAGTTTCACGACAAAGCTGCGTCGTAGAAGCTCCATGACCTGCTGCCCATGACGTTCCCACAGAATGCGTGGAATGTGCTGAAACAGATGCAGGCAGTTGTAGACTAGCATGAAAATAAGCCTGACGAATAATCAGCTTAATTCATCTGGCCAAGGTTTGCTTGGAAGATGGCCACCCTCTCTTGACTGCATCATAGAGAACAAACAATTTATCTGTTTTACATAATGATGATGTTCGGGCTACATAAACGCGAAGTGCGCATACCACATCCAAATGAGCTGGAGTTCCTGAACCTTCTGAAAAACAGGAACTACGATTGGTTGATTAATCGGGATTCGTCTGAAGTTCCGCTTTGTTATCATGAAATGTCAGATATGGTGGCTTGCATGACAAGGCACTCAATTCTGAAACACGCCTTGCCGAAGCTAAGGCTAGGAGAAAAACAGTTAGAAACATAACATACACGTGTTGTAAGGGTTCAAAAATTGAAGACTAAAAAATCTAAAACCAGACTCAAGTCCCATGGCGCTGTAGGTGGTATAAACGGAGGTTGAACTCTAAGGACACCTTGCAGGAAAGTATGAACTGTTGGCAAAAGGGCCAAATGCCTTTGAAAGAAATTTGACAAGGCAGAGACCTGCACCTTTAGTGTAGCTAAATATTAATTGTCAGTGTTCTCCCTTTCTGGCGATAGCAGGTAGCGGATCCCCATGAGGGACCCGGGATGCTGGGAGTGCCCAGCGACGGCAGCATGGCTGACTGTGGCTGGGCTGGGGCAGACATGTATACAGCCCTTCGATACACTTATAGAAACATGTAAAGTCCCCACATGGCGGGGCGGCAGCATGAGCTGTCCGCCCCGCTCCCCCAGTAATAATAGGTACAAGTGAGCGGTGGCAGTGTGAGCTGCCTCTTACCTGAATCCAGTGGAGGCCATGATGGGGCTTCTCTCTAAGCACTGTCCAGCTCCACTTCGCAGCCTAAGGCTGGAATCTGCTAATGCTGAGTTTGGTCTATGGCGGGGCTCCTCTGCTGAGCACCGACAAGCCAATTGCTGCCCTCAGCAGCCTCCACAATCCCGGGCCCAAGCTTCTTAGTTAGCTGTGAAGGGATTGAGTGTAATAATAAAAATCTTTTCAAAAATAGAAGTAAAGTGTGGAGTACTCTCCACGTGTGCCATCCTGGCTGAGGCACAAAAAAACAAAGAGGTACCTTGGAAGTATGGAGGGGATGGAGGGTTACTAATTTAAATATTTAAATGTGCTTATCCCTGCTAACGCCCCGTCCATATCCCAAGAGTACTCCAGTGACCCCTAGTGGATGAAAAAGAAATGTTGGATATCTGTGCATGCATTGGCACAGCGTCCACCTCTGCAATCAGGCCCCCCGTTACCATGTTAGAATCTTAGCAGCAGGAGACGATAGTCATTGTTATAAGATCACAATAAAACTGCAGTAAATTTGGGAAATCTGACAATTACAGAGAAGGCTGAGTACACTGCATCATTACTGCAGAAAAACATTACTGCCATACAGTAGTTTAGTGATCTGCTGAAGGAAGAGTTCATGTCTTGTCATAGGTATGACTTTTTAATAAAAGGACTACTATAGTTAAAAGTTCCATGATAGCTATTGTACTTTATCTTTGCATTCATCCACCATAAATTTTATTTTAAATCTAAATGACACTGAAATTATTTACAGATGGAGACTCGCTCATCTAGCCTTCTCTGTTGCGCCTAGGTGCACCAGGGTTTATTAGCATAAGCCTTTTTATCTATTGTTCTCAGCTGCAATACAATACAGAGAGAACAATATAGCAGGGGATTAAGTCATTACAGCAGGGGATTAAGTCTGACAGCACTGACTCAATTAATCCTATTAAAGGGATAGATGAGCAGGGTTCCATCTGTTTTGGAATGGCTTTCACTTAAATCTGCACTACTACGTAACTGTAACATTTTACTAACACTCTCCTTCACTGGGAAAAACGTCTCACAGTCCTGGACAGATTAGTATAGCACTTCGGGGGGGAGGGAGATGAGTAGGTGGATGAATAAGAAGCCACTAACAAGATATTGGGCTTCAGAATGGTCCCGGGAAAACAACTTCATGGAGCGGGAACGGTGTCTGGCTGGCAGAATTACCAAGTTCGTAAAATAGATCGGGGTCTGGCTAGCATAATTACCATGTTAGTACAGTAGATAGTAGCTGTGCTATAAGTTGTTAATATGCACACAAGGGGGCATGGGTGACGCTAGACTTTTCGTCACCTGGAGCAAAGATTCATCTCGACTTCACCTTAATCTCTCCATATTCCAGCCAAGTAGATAGTAGTCACCCTCTGTCTATATGACCTCCATTTAACACAGACAGCATTAGTGACTGCCATTTTATACAGACAGCATCACTACAGACAGCATTAGTGACTGCCATATACAACAGACAGCATTAGTGACAACCATATACTACAGACAGCATCAGTGGTGTATCTAAAATGGGTGTAGTCCACATCGCACACCCTTGCTCCCATTTTCAATATTTAACTCTACAGAGTTCCACGTTGCTGGCAGCAGAGCTGTACAAGTCACAGGGAAAATGGAACAGAATCCATTTTCCTGGCATTTTGCACAGTTGACTTTGGTGCTCCTAGTGCTCAGAGTCTACTGCACTGCCAGCTAGAGAGGAAGGGGTCCCGGATGGAGATCACACACACGGGCCCTCTTCTCTCTTAATATGCCCTTGGACAGAATTAATAACTGACATATAATACAGATAGAATTAGTGACCACCATGTACTATAGACAGCATTAGTGACCACCACATGCTACAGGCAGCATTAGCACTCAACATACAGTGGGGTATATTTACTAAGATTCGTATTTTCCCGTTTGAGGTCAAAGTTCAATCACGAATGACATCGAAAGTGTAAAGTTGCAACTTTTTGAATTTAGTACGACTAATTTACTAAGCTGCCGTATTCTGCATTTTCGGATTTACCGATGTCGATGTCATTCGTTTTTTTAGGCAGTGTTTTACGTGAGTGACTTGTAAAACACTGCCGACTTTAATACAATGAATCTCGGCTGGATCTGATAGATCCATGCTGGGCTTCATTGTGCACCTTTTAAAAAATTGTAATCAGTGTTAAAATAAAATAAAAATTGCGTGGGGTCCCCCCTCCTAAGCCAAATCAGCCTCGGGCTCTTTGAGCCGGTCCTGGTTGAAAAAAAATGGGAAAAAAAAATATAGGGGTTCCCCCATATTTAAACAACCAGCACCGGGCTCTGCACCTGGTCCTGGTTCCAAAAATACGGGGGACAAAAAGCGTAGGGGTCCCCCGTATTTCTGAAACCAGCACTGGGCTCCACTAGCCAGATACATAATGCCACAGCCAGGGGACACTTTTATATAGGTCCCGGCGGCCCTGGCATTACATAACCAACTAGTCACCCCTGGCCGGGGTACCCTGGAGGATTGGGGACCCCTTCAATCAAGGGGTCCACCCCCTCCAGCCACCCGAGGACCAGGGGTGAAGCCCGAGGCTGTCCCCCCCATCCAAGGGCTGCGGATGGGAGGCTGATAGCCGTTTTGTCAAAAAATGAATATTGTTTTTAGTAGCAGTACTACAAGTCCCAGCAAGCCTCCCCCACAAGCTGGTACTTGGAGAACCACAAGTACCAGCATGCGGAGGAAAACCGGGCCCGCTGGTACCTGTAGTGCTACTACTAAAAAAATACCCCAATAAAAACATAAGACACACACCTTGAAAGTATAACTTTAATGCATACATCCACACCTCCATATACACATACTTACCTATGTTCACACGAGGGTCGGTCCTCTTCTCCATGTAGAATCCATGGTGTACCTGTTAAAAAAATTATACTCACAAAATCCAGGGTAGATGGCTCCTCTTTTAATCCATTTGTAATCCAGGTACTTTGCAAAATAAAAAAACGGATACCCGACCTCGCATTGAAAGGGGCTCCATGTTTTCACATGGGACCCCTTTCCCCGAATGCCAGGAACACCCTCTGACTTATGTCTAAGACGGTTCCATCAGCCAATCAGGGAACGCCACATTGTGGCATCCTCCTGATTGGATGTGTGCTCCTGTACTGTATGACAGGCAGCACACGGCAGTGTTACAATGTAGCGCCTCTGCGCTCCATTGTAACCAATGGTGGGAACTTTGTGGACAGCGGTTGACCGAAAGTAACCTCACCGCTTACCACAAAGTTCCCACCATTGGTTACAATGGAGCGCATAGGCGCTACATTGTAACAGTGCCGTGTGCTGCCTGTCATACAGTACAGGAGCACACAGCCAATCAGGAGGATGCCACAATGTGGCGTTCCCTGATTGGCTGATGGAACCCTCTTAGACATAAGTCAGAGGGGGTTTCTGGCATTCGGGGAAAGGGGTCCCATGTGAAAACATGGGGCCCCTTTCAATGCGAGGTCGGGTATCCATTTTTTTATTTTGCAAAGTACCTGGATTACAAATGGATTAAAAGAGGAGCCATCTACCCTGGATTTTGTAAGTATAATTTTTTCAACAGGTACACCATGGATTCTACATGGAGAAGAGGACTGACTCTCATGTGAACATAGGTAAGTATGTGTATATGGAGGTGTGGATGTATGCATTAAAGTTATACTTTCAAGGTGTGTGTCTTATGTTTTTATTGGGGTATTTTTTTAGTAGTAGTACTACAGGTACCAGCGAGCCTGGTTTTCCTCTGCATGCTGGTACTTGTGGTTCTCCAAGTACCAGCTTGCGGGGGAGGCTTGCTGGGACTTGTAGTACTGCTACTACAAACAATATTCATTTTTTGACAAAACGGCTATCAGCCTCCCATCCGCAGCCCTTGGATGGGGGGGACAGCCTCGGGCTTCACCCCTGGTCCTTGGGTGGCTGGAGGGGGGGACCCCTTGATTGAAGGGGTCCCCACTCCTCCAGGGTACCCCGGCCAGGGGTGACTAGTTGGTTATGTAATGCCAGGGCCGCCGGGACCTATATAAAAGTGTCCCCCGGCTGTGGCATTATGTATCTGGCTAGTGGAGCCCGGTGCTGGTTTCAGAAATACGGGGGACCCCTACGCTTTTTGTCCCCCGTAGTTTTGGGACCAGGACCAGGCGCAGAGCCCGGTGCTGGTTGTTTAAATATGGGGGAACCCCTATCATTTTTTTCCCCATATTTTTTCAACCAGGGCCGGCTCAAAGAGCCCGAGGCTGGTTTTGCTTAGGAGGCGGGACCCCACGCAATTTAAAAAAAAAAAAAACACTTTCCCATCCCCTTCCCACTGATAAACATGCACGGATCTCATGGATCTGTGCATGCCTATCCAAACACGGGGGAAAAAAGCAGGTCTGTTTTTTTTAGCACTTTTTCCACGAATTGTATTTCAGCACGGCAGTGTTTGGCTATTGTCGGCAGTGTTTGTGATTTGCACTTTTTAGTAAATGACCGATTTCTACCAAATTGCAGGCGTATTTGACCGATGGTGTATTGATTTGTGATTTTTTCCTAGGACTTCCAAAATATTACGAATGCCCTCATCACTGCCGAGATTTTTGCTTAGTAAATTCCCGAAATGACACTTTGAAGAAAAAACCTCATCTCGGTCAAAATCGGGACCTTAGTAAATATACCCCAGTATATCACAAAAGCATTAGCAACTGTCAGCAATAGTGACTGCCATATACTATGGACAGCATTAGTGACCCCCATATAAAGTACTACAGACCGAATCAGTGACCACCATAAACTACATACAGCATTAGAGACCACCACATGCTAACTGCTGCATTAGCAACAAACATATACTACAGACAGCATTAACAACCCTCATAATACAGACAGCATTAGCAACTGGGCATAATACAGACAGCATTAGTGACTGCCATACACCACAGACAGCAATAGTGACTGCCATATACTAGCAGCAACCATATAGTACAGACAGTATTAGCAACCACTGTATAAAACAGACAGCATTATCTATTGCCATATACTACAGACATCATTAGTGATGGGCATGTACTATAGACAGCATTAGTTGCCTACACATAATACAAACTGCTTTAATGACTATTATTTAAGTCAGAATTAAAATTCCTCAGGCTAATAAAAAACATAAACCCTAATTAACTCCATTATCATTAACTGTCTACCTTAGTATTACCTACCATAAACTACCCCCTAATACATACCCTAACATCAGGGGTGTATCTAGGTGTCCGAGCACCCCTTGCAAAGTAAAGGACTGATGCCCCCACCCCCGCACATACACACACTTAAAATAGGGAAGGCACGTGTGCTAAAAAGGGGCATGGTCACACAATAGTACCCCCAATTCAAATTACACCACACAGTAGTGTCCCTTACTCACATTACACCACACAGTAATGTCCATTTTTCATGTTATGCTACACAGTAGTACTCCTTATATACATTATGCCATATGCTAGAGCCCCTTATTAACATTACGCTACACAGTAGTAACCCTTATTAACATTATGCCATGTTAGAGCCCATTACACGCATTACACCACAGTACAGCAGACCCCTTATACACTTTGTGCTGGGTAGAGCCCCTTATACACACTGCGCCAGGTAGAGACCCTTATACACACTGTGCCAATTAGAGATCCTTATACACACTGCACCAGGTACAGCTCCTTATACACACTGCGCCAGGTAGCCCTTTATACACACTGTGCCAGCTAGAGCACCTTATACACACTGTGCCAGGTAGCCCCTTATACACACTGTGCCAGGTAGCCCATGATACACACTGCGCCAGGTAGCCCATTATACACACGGTACCAGGTAGCCACTTATACACACAGTGCCAGGTAGCGCATTATACACACTGCACCAGGTAGCCCATTATGCACACTGTGCGAGGTAGCCACTTATACACATTGCGCCAGGTAGCCCTTTATGCATACTGCGCCAGGAAGAGCCTCTTAGGAAAGAGAGAGAGAGTGTGTGTGTCTATCTGTGTGTCTGAGTGTGTGCATCTGTCTTTTTGTCTGTTACTCACCAGTACATAGTCACTAGTGGGACAGCGCTGTGCAGGAGGGGAACAGTACCACACGGGGACCGGGAGGCTTGAGGTGTGTGGTGCAGTGCAGACAGTGGGAGGCAAATCAGAGGCCCCCCCAGACAGTGCCTCTCTCGCAGGGTCGCCCGGCAATGTGTAGAGCTGGTAGCAGCCACAGGTGTCTGGCACTGCACCGCACTAAAATCAAGAAAATCTACATAAACTACAGCTCACAGCAGCCCTTGCTGCCAGGAGCTCCCGAGCTCTCAGGGGCTGCTGGGAGCTGTAGTTTATTAGCATTTCTTGATTTTAGTGGGGACACCGGACACTGCCGCCAGGAACTGTGGCTGCTGCTGCTGCCAGCTCTGCATGTTGCCGGGCATCACTGCGTGGGAGAGGCACACATAGGTACTGCCTCTAAAAATGTACCCCCTGGCCATGGGTGGCACCACCAAGCAGTGCCCCTCCTTTGCTGGCACCCCTGGCATGTGCCATCCTTGCCAAAGGGTAGATATGCCCCTGCCTAACGTATCTGTCTGAGATTTCTTCTGCTTAATCTGCTCCTCTCCTGTTATAGCTACACAGCACAGAAGAGAAAAGGAAGCAGAAAAAAGCTGTCTGTCAGGCAGGTCCCACCGAGGATGCTGTTTATCAGTGAGGAGGAAGAGGAGGAGGAGGGGCCATACAGAGACAGACAGGGGAGAATTGTGAAGTGCAGCCTATTGCTGCAGAGAATGGCCCCTGGAGGAGATAACTGTGTGTTGGCCTGCCCTCCCTGCTCTCTTATTCTGCAGCTGTGCAAATTGGAACTACAGATTCCCTCGCTCTCTCTGTCACAAAGGGGAACATGCCCCACCTGGATTCCCATACCCTTAGCATGGACAGCTTTACAAACTGGCAAAAACTGGGCAGACTGCTAATGAGCACTTATGCAATGGCATACAACTCCCATTGCATACAGCCCACAGATTATAGTTTCCTGTGCATGAATATGACTAAATCATAGAAATCCTTATTTGTCTCAGACATAACTAATCTCCTCATCTCTGATTTCTCTGTGTTAAAATAGATGTACTGTATTCTGGAAATGTGATGTGACTCACATGAAATAAGTATACTTGGCCCCCAAACAACATAGCACAGGATTTCATAAAAACACCATCTGCCAGAACATTGCCTTTCTTTGTCCAGAAGGGACAGTTCTTATAAATCAAAGCTGTGAAGGGAAGATTACAAACCAGAGGTAAAAAAATATAATAAAGACAAATATGTTAGCAGGGGTTATAAGAGACTGTCTATTTTAGTGGTCTACAGATCACATCTTACAGTGATAAAGTTATTACATTTTATGCTGCAGTTGCCATTGAGTGAATGTACCATATAAATTGATGATCATCCACCTTGTACTTATGATTCTCTACCCAACACCCTAGATTGTATACTTTAAATACAATAGGTGATTAGATAAGATCAAATACTTACAGAAGGAAACAGAAAGTGAAAATAAAACCAACATAAAATTGTTTTTCCTTTACAGGTGAACTACATGTTCCAGCATACTCAAACACTTTAAATATGGCAGAGCTTTCTAGGGACTGTAGCTCACCAAACTAAATAAACGAAAAACTTTCATCTGTTGTTAACACGTTCATTACCCCTGTACCCACCTCACCAGATATGAGGGATGAGCCATAGCATTTCAGCAGGTAAGTGTTTTCTCTCAAGGGGAGTGCTGCATTCTTTTTGCAGGTCTGACTTTCCTAGGGTACTGTATTCAGCCACAGGTTACTTAAGGATATAGGGCCTGATTCATGTTTGTAAAGCAAATTATCAAGCAACTGGGCAAACCCATGTTGCACTGCAGGTGGGGAAGATGTAACATGCAGAGAGATTTAGATTTGGGTGGATTATATTTTTTTGTGTGCAGGGTAAATACTGGCTGCTTTTGCATGTAGCCCACAATGTTATTTTTTATTTTTTACACTGCAAATTAGATTTCAGTTTGATCACACCCCACCCTAATCTAAATCTCTGTACATGGTTTTGTCCAGTTACTTGATAATTTGCTTTACTTACAAACATGAATCATGCCCTTAATGTAAAGGGATCCAATGGTGCACGTTTCCCTGTTACAGTGTACCTAAGCTCTTTTTCCCTCAAATTTTGCGATTACCAGCTTAGGCTATGAGCACTGGAGCTGACAACACTTTGGCATATCTGTAGTGCTACAGTACATGAGCTACACAAGTATATCTCTTCCCTTCCCCTTGTCACCTCCCCAGGTTTAAGGAAGTGCATGTTTCAAATGTGAACTACTCTGCATTTTTGCATGTGTTAGTGTCCTGTTTCTGAGCATACAAAGAGTGAATACAGACATGTTGTATCTTTATTCAAACTTGGGGACCTCATGTGTTCTTTTTCATTCTTAGCAGTTCCCCAATGAACTTTAAACTCCTATAGAGCCTGGAGCATCACTTATGAGACCCAACTAGCATTACATTTTTTGATTGTGACTAACATTTAAGAAACATATAAATAAATCAACATCATGTCAAGATAAAATCTAAAAAAAACATCAATTAAACAGATTAGACCTATTTCTACTACAACTGGTAGATACATACTGTCCATCTAGAGGGAACACTATCCCTGGGCTAGCCATCTGACCGTGCTGTGACCATTAATGGTAAGTAGCCGCCCAAGGTCTTCCAACCCAGCACTGGATATCGTTGTGCCCTTCCCATCTCCCTGGGCCATTGTGGCTGGGGTAGCTATTAAAATTCTGACCATTGAGTAGGAAATTTGCCAGCTCAGTGATCCCAGTATAGAAGACAAGAATCCTTAAGACCTCTTCCAATTATACCAAAAGACACAAAAAAATGAAACACACATAAATACTTTTTAATTAGAGTTAATTTGATTATACTCTACACACTTGGAAAACAATGGATCAAGCACAGGTGTAAATTCATCCCAGCTACCTGGAGGCTAGTTGGAATTTGACCCCCCTTAAAAAAAATAGACAACAAATATGGCGTGTGTTAGTGTTTGTGTGTGTGTGTGTGTGTGTGTGTGTGTATAACACACACGACTTACATAATTATATAGATAGAGCTCTCAGCTGGTCTACAGAGACCGGAGCCTGCAGTGAATTGGCGGGACTCCAGCTATCCTGTGTGACAACAGCTGGTGGGTCAGAGTCCGACCCATGAAATTTGGTCATCTGCAGTATGCAGAATCAGGGTTCACCGGCGGGTCCCATCTCACAGCGCAGCAGCAGCTGCTGATGGTGCATTGCCATTTGCTGCAGCGCAGGCTGAGCAGTACCAAGTGGGAGTTGTCCTATCCCCTGTTACAGGTCTAAGCATGGCTCCTGGGGCAGAGCAGAGTAACTCTGCAGCAGCAGCAGTGGATGCACCGCAGGGCTCCATTGGAAGAGCTGCAGTCACACTTGGATCCTGCTGTGAACCACACAAGTGCTGCTGTATATGCAGGTACCCATTCAGAGCTTGTAGCCCGGAAGCAGGCCATTGCCTCCGGGAGTTATGCACTTCAAGCAAGATTAAAATAATATTTATTTTAGACATACAGTACAGTAATAAAGGAAGTTTTATTCAAGTAAATTTTACTTTTAAAATTGTTGGTGTGGATTTTTTTTTTGTTATAAAGGGTCTCCTGAAACTCTGTCCATTTTACTGAGATGGAAAATGTAATGCCAGGGGCAGACGTCTTGTTACTTAGCATATCCTCCACATGGAAGAAAGTAAAAAATAGCACCTGTGTTTTTCAGTATGGGGCTGACAACTGAAATAACCTTGTCAGTCATTTTGCAACACAGATTTTACTAAGATCAAAGTTCTCTAATTTTACTACTTTTATTTGAACTTAAAAAGCAGTATTTATTTAATAGTTGGAAGATAATGTATATTTAAAGATTTGAAAAGTATTTCTGAATGTTTCCATTAATCTGGTTCTCCCATTATGTTTTATTTTTGAACTCGTGCTGCTCTAGGCTATCCTGTCTTCTGATAATAAATATAGCACGAGCTTGAAACATTTACACATTTAATACTCATTGTGAAATAACATTTTTAAAGAATACATTTAGAAATAGATAATCTAGCTTTTTCCCGAATGTTGACAAGTTTTATTTGACAAAACAGCTTAAAGCTAAGACCTTCACAAATAGTAACAAGTACCAGAAGTCTATCTTGACGGAATAATTTTCAAAATTCAAAATTAAATGTGTGAAAACACAGGACTGTCCTTTTTTCTCTAACAAGGCTTGGTTTAAGGCAGTGTTTCACAAACTCAGGGGTCTATGTACTAAGCTTCAAATGGAGATAAAGTAGATGGTGATAAAGTCCCAACCAACCAGCTCCTGACTGTCATGGCAGTTAGGAGCTGATTGGCCGGTACTTTACCTCTCTACACTTAAACTCCATCCAAGGCTTAGTAAATAGACCCTTTGAGCCTCAAGGTACCGTAGATGTCTAGGTTTTAAGGTAATCCATACATGAGCACAGATGATTACCTCAAAATGACTGAGGTACTAATGTCACCTGTGCTCAAGCATGAATAGCCTAAAAACCTGGACTAATAGAGTGCTTTGGGAATCATTTGAGACACATTGGTTTAAGGTACAGAAATTGGGCATAAGGAAGAGTCCTCACATGCTTCAAAACTTCAGTGCGAATTAAGGAATTAAATGACACCCAACAGATCCTAATGTTATGTATTACTGGAGGTGCCAAATAGAAAAAAAAACCTCCAACTGAACCATCATTGCAGTAGGTAATGGCAAAGAGCAAAAGGCAAAAATAACTGGAGTTGGAACAGAAATTTGTACATTAAGGTAGTGGCACTTATCTGGCACTATTCTAGGGCAGGAGAGCTAAATCAGGGCCATAACATTTGATGCAAATATCTCTGCATTGTATTATAAACTGAGAATATGTAAATTGGAAGAAATTGAGTTTTGCAAATAATGTATCAACCATGACACAATACATACAGTATTCATACTGTGGTACCCTAGAACCAGAGAATGCCACTAGAACTGAAGTGTCCTGATGCGGGTAGTGATACATTATATATAACATTGGTAATGGCTGTTGTTAATCTTTGCTAAAAGTTACTGTTTTCTCCCCTAAGTGGTTTAATGACTTTTTCAAGCAGCCCAGACTATTTACTTTTAATGGGGCATAGACTATCACTAAGCTATAGAGAGAGTCAGATGCAAGTGCAGTCAGTGGAAGGAGGCATGCACTGGCACAGAAACTGTAGTTGGATAGATGGGCTCAAAAAAAGGCAGTTTAACTGTAGCCCTTAGGGAGAAGTCAGACTCCATTTTGCAGTTCCTTAAGCTATGCGACATTCGTGATAACTGAGAAATCTAAGCAGTGCTGTGCGCAGCATTTTCCCTTCTGGCAGTGTGACCTGGGGTTCCCATAGCTCCTGTAGTACAGATGGAGCTGATCCAGCAGGACGCTGACCGAGAGGCGGAATTCCAGCAGCCTCTATGCAGATGACGCTCTCATAGAAGGAGAAATGGAGGTGGACTTGTCCCCATATAAGGAGCCAGGGAGGCAGCTTATCCTTCCCCTCAGTGTGAGCAGAGACTGATTTAGAGACAGCCAGTACTACAAGACAGCTGGATTGTTACCTGTCTGAGGTCTCTAGTAAAGCACCCACACACAGCCCTACACTGCAGGACTACATGTCAGCTGTAACCCTGGTAACACTGTAATTCACAGAGTGTAGGGCACAGCATAGTGATCTCCTGTAGGAACTCTCAGCTGTGGGATAAGAACAAGAAGGAGAGCAGGGGGCCTGAATGAAAGGAAAACTGACTGAAGTCAGACATATACATTTCGGACAGGAGTAAAAGTAATTAAACGTCCTCAGCTCCAGTTGTTACAGAAGAAGTGTTACAAAGTATTGATTGTGACAAATTATTCAACCGTGTCTGCAGATTAGAAGCAGCGTAAGATGCTACGGAGCTATAGTCCCTTCAGGAGACCTTTAACTAAACAATAGTAGAAATACAGACAAGCCTAACTGTAATTTCTAGCACATAAGGAGAAAGCCCAGTTTCAGCAATAGCTGATCTTCACTAGAAGTCATGTAACAGAATGCACAACTTTTCTTAATTTATTTAACCTGGGAAACATTTTGCAATAGAGCTCTCATTGGCAGTTATTTATTAACTTTTGAGGATAAGAGGATGACAACATAACACCAATGTAAAACTGTGCACCATCTTTACAGAACTTGCTGAACTCTTTATTTGCAGTAGTTTCCATGCATCCTAAATAGGAAGTAGGAAAAGGGATTTAAGACAGAACTTAAGTCTAATTGCAGACAGTGTACATTTTCTGTATCTCATTGCTTGGTTGTTATTGTACTCATTAAGGTGCAACAGTAACTTTGAAATGTAATTTTAAGTAATTGCTTATTAGGATTCATTGTGTCACTTGCTGTAACACTGTAAGATAATAATCTATATTATGAAAGAGTTTACGTGGATGAGTTAGGTTTGCAAGTGATAGTAACCCTATTGCAGATATATAACGAAGACCAAGAAAATTAGAATTTAAATGTATATTAAAGAAACACTACTGTTGGGTTGTCACGATCCGGGTATCTGGACGCCATTTCTTACCTATCAGATGCCTCCTAAGGCTGGCTCAGCGCTCCAGGGCCGGATCCCATCTGTTATCCTGATGTGCACATTCCCGCATCCTCTCCTGTCTCTCTGGACGCAGTCACAGTAACGCCTTATACATCTGGCATGGCGTCTCCCGCGGCCTCCGCCGCCGTCCCTGAGCTTCTGCATTCAGAGTGGCGATTACGTCAGCCGCGGCCTCCGCTGTGTCCGCGTGGTCGGATGTGCATCTGTCAGCCTGGCGTCTCCTGTCTCCGGTGGCCGGCGCCGCCATTACTGTTTTCCAGACCACATGGATTACAATCCAAACTTCCCTCCAAGTGTCTGCATGGGCGCAGCCATCTTGGATTCTGTCAGCTGATCTTTCCTACCAATCCGTTGTCAGTATTATTAATTTGCATAATTGCCTAGCCAATGCCTTCCTTGCTGCAGGTATAAATAGGTTGTGCCTGAGCAAGGAAGGCGTCAGTGCTTTGGTTGTCAAACCTAGTTCCAGTTTGTCTCTCTTCTGTGAATGTCTTCCAAGTTCCAGCTCCTGTCTCCAGACTTCTGCTATAGAGACCCGCACCAGCATTCCATCTGCGGTGTAGCCTGACTCTCCGATCCATTCTGGACTCACCTGTTTCCAGCTACAACATCACCTGCTTCCAGCTCAGCTTCCAGCAGTGTACAGCTTCTCTTAAAGGGCCGGTGTCCTTTCTGCAGTTTACCACTCTCCACCGGTATTATTATTTCTCCGCTCTCAAATTCTACATTTCATCTACATTGCATCGCTCTCAAGCTTTATTTATTATTTAACTGGTTCCAGCCAGTATCCACTCCGTGCCAACACCTGTCTGGTTCTAACCAGTACCCACAGCAGCATTTTATCTACAGCAGTCCAGCTTTCCCTGGAACACCAGCTGGTACGACCCTGGGCTTTCCTCATTGCTACAGTTGAGCCTGGTAAGGACTTTCCAACTTGCAGATAATAAGAACTGTCTCATACCACCAGAGCTCTGTGGCCCCTGCCACCCTGTAGTACCCAGGAACTGTATTATTATTTCTCTGCTGATTTTTATGTTACTTTTTACTGCTACTGTGATGCATGGAGTTTGTCATAAATAAATATCATTGACTTTTACTCAAGTTGTCGTGGTCACGCCTTCGGGCGGTTTCTCTTCATGTTACTTACATGTCCAGGGGTCTGATACAACCTCCCTGGTTCCGGTACATCTCAGCCCCTACAACTGAGGCTGCCTTCCGTCAGCTCAGGCCCTCAGTTGTGACAGTAAGCACTGACCAAATGAATCCAGCCGGAGACCAGGATCAAGTGGCCAGGCCGATGCAAGAACTGGCAGCCCGACTTGAACATCAGGAGGCTGCACAGGGCCACATCATCCGCTGTCTCCAGGATTTCTCTACTCGGCTGGATGGGATTCAGACAACTCTCCGTGGATCAGGCGCATCTGGGGCGTCAACCACAGTGACTCCAACTATAACCCCACCCACCTTACCCGTTTCTGCTCCACGTCTTCATCTTCCAACGCCAGCAAAATTTGACGGATCTCCAAGATTCTGCAGGGGATTTCTCAACCAGTGTGAGATTCAGTTTGAGCTACAACCTGGCAATTTTCCCAGTGACCGTACAAAAATTGCCTACATCATCTCACTTCTCAGTGGCTCAGCCCTTGACTGGGCATCACCGTTATGGGAGAGGTCTGACACCCTGCTATCTTCTTACACTGCATTCGTGTCAACATTCAGGCGTATCTTCGACGAGCCAGGCCAGGTAACTTCAGCTTCATCTGAGATTCTCCGTTTACGCCAGGGATCACATACTGTAGGACAATATCTTATACAGTTCCAGATCCTGGCATCTGAACTGGCATGGAACGACGAGGCCATGTATGCTGCATTCTGGCATGGTTTATCCGAGCGTATTAAAGATGAGTTAGCTACCAGAGACTTACCCTCCAAGTTAGATGAGCTAATCTCACTTTGTACAAAAGTTGACTTACGTTTCAGAGAGAGAGCAACTGAGCGTGGAAGATCATTTGCTCCAAAATCTTCTGCTCCTCCTCCTCGCCAACTGTCACCAACTAAAGATGAACCCATGCAAATTGGCCGTTCCCGTTTAACTCCTGCTGAGCGCCGAAGACGTCTCTCTGAGTCTCTCTGTCTGTATTGTGCAGCCCCGTGTCACACTATTCATGCCTGTCCCAAACGTCCGGGAAACTTCAAATCCTAGCTCGCCAAGGAGAGGGCCGGCTAGGAGTAATGATCTCCTCTCCATCTCCTCAAGATTGTAATCTCCCAGTCTCGCTTCAAGTTGCTCAACGTTATCAGAACGTCATTGCCCTCCTGGATTCCGGAGCAGCTGGGAACTTTATTACCGAAGCCTATGTTAAACGGTGGTCCCTACCCACAGAGAGACTTCCTTCCTCCTTTTTCTTAACTGCCGTGGATGGCAGTAAAATTTTTGAACAGTTATTGCTCTAAGGACTCTACCAGTTCGTCTGAGAGTGGGAGTTCTTCATTCCGAACTTATTTCACTTTTAGTGATTCCAAGAGCCACACATCCTGTGGTCCTGGGCCTTCCATGGCTCCGTCTTCACAATCCTACAATTGATTGGACGACTACGCAAATCCTGGCATGGGGTCCCTCCTGTGCTGAGACATGTTTGTTTAAAGTGTTGCCTGTCTGTTCTTCCTCCCCCAGGTCGTCTGATGTTCCACCTCCTCCATATCAAGATTTCACGGATGTGTTCAGTAAAGCTTCTGCTGATATCCTTCCTCCTCATAGAGAATGGGACTGTCCGATTGATCTCGTTCCAGGGAAGGTTCCACCTCGAGGCCGAACTTATCCGTTGTCTCTGCCCGAGACGCATTCTATGGAGGAATACATTAAAGAGAACCTAGCAAAGGGGTTCATTCGACCTTCTTCTTCTCCAGCCGGCGCAGGCTTCTTTTTTGTAAAAAAGAAAGATGGTGGTCTGCGGCCTTGCATCGACTACAGAGGTTTGAACGACATTACCATCAAGAACCGCTATCCTTTACCCCTGATTACTGAGCTCTTTGACAGAGTTAGCGGAGCTACCATCTTTACAAAGCTGGACTTGAGAGGTGCATACAATCTCATCCGGATCCGTGAGGGTGACGAGTGGAAGACCGCATTTAACACCCGTGACGGACATTATGAGTACCTCGTCATGCCCTTCGGATTGAGCAATGCTCCAGCTGTCTTCCAGCATTTCGTCAATGAGATCTTCAGAGACATTCTATACCGTCATGTCGTGGTCTATCTAGATGATATCCTCATTTTTGCCAACAATTTAGAGGAACATCGTTTTTGGGTAAAGGAGGTTCTGTCCCGTCTCCGTGTCAATCATCTCTATTGCAAATTAGAGAAATGCATCTTTGAAGTCAAGTCCATTCCGTTTCTAGGGTACATTGTGTCCGGTTCCGGACTAGAGATGGATCCTGAGAAACTACAAGCAATCCAGAATTGGCCGGTACGCTTAACCCTCAAAGGGGTCCAGAGGTTCTTAGGGTTCGCCAATTATTACCGAAAGTTTATACGAGACTTTTCCACCATTGTGGCGCCTATTACTGCTTTCACCAAGAAGGGTGCTAACCCGTCCAAGTGGTCTGAAGAAGCCATGCAAGCTTTTCATCTTTTAAAACAGAGGTTCATCTCTGCGCCTGTCCTGAAACAGCCTGACATCGACTCTCCTTTCATCCTAGAGGTGGATGCCTCCTCCATTGGAGTAGGAGCAGTGTTATCTCAGAGGGCTAAAGATGGCCATTTACATCCTTGCAGTTTCTTCTCACGGAAGTTCTCCCCAGCGGAGCGCAACTATGCCATTGGCGACCAGGAGTTGCTAGCCATCAAGCTCGCTCTAGAGGAGTGGAGATATCTGTTGGAGGGAGCTTCTCATTCAATCACCATCCTTACAGACCACAAGAACCTTCTATATCTGAAAGGCGCACAATGTCTCAACCCTCGTCAGGCCAGATGGGCACTTTTCTTTTCCAGGTTCGACTTTAAACTCCAGTTCTGTCCGGGCTCTCAGAATCGCAAGGCCGATGCCCTTTCCCGCTCATGGGAGCAAGAAAATGAGTCAGAGTCTTCAGACAAGCATCCTATTATAAGTCCGTTGGCATTCTCCACGGTAGGGATGGACTCTACGCCCCCATCAGGGAAAAGTTTTGTGAAGCCGACACTAAGGAAGAAGCTCATGCATTGGGCCCATGCTTCCCGCTTTGCCGGACATACAGGTATCCAAAAAACCCTGGAGTTTATCTCTAGGTCCTATTGGTGGCAAACTCTGAAAAAGGACGTTTTGGAGTTTATTGCATCTTGCCCAAAGTGTGCTCAACATAAAGTATCCCGCCAGTCGCCTGCGGGGCAACTGGTTCCACTATCTGTTCCCCGTCGACCATGGACCCATTTGTCGATGGATTTTATTACAGATTTGCCCATGTGCAACAAGTTTAATACCATCTGGGTGGTAGTTGACCGGTTCACCAAGATGGCACACTTCATTCCTCTCACCGGTCTTCCGTCAGCTTCCAAGTTGGCTCAAGTATTCATACAAGAGATCTTTCGACTCCACGGTCTTCCAGAAGAAATTATCTCAGATCGAGGAGTTCAATTCACAGCCAAATTCTGGCGAAGTTTATGTCAAGCCCTCCAAGTCAAGCTAAAGTTTTCCACGGCTTACCATCCTCAGACCAATGGTCAAACTGAGAGGGTGAATCAGGACTTGGAGTCCTTCCTCCGCATCTATGTGTCCTCCTCTCAAGATGACTGGGTTCAATTACTTCCCTGGGCCGAGTTCTGTCATAACAACCAGTATCATTCTTCATCTTCTTCAACACCATTCTTCACCAACTTTGGATTCCACCCTAAAGTCCCTGAGTTCCAACCGCTTCCAGCAACTTCTGTTCCCGCAGTGGATATCACCTTGCATCAGTTTGCCAATATCTGGAAGAGCGTACGATCAGCTCTGCTCAAGGCATCGTTCAGGTACAAGAAGTTTGCGGATAAGAAGCGTCGAGCAGTTCCTGCTCTCAAGGTGGGTGATCGGGTATGGTTATCCACGAAGAATTTGAGGTTAAGAGTTCCCAGTATGAAGTTTGCACCTCGCTACATCGGTCCTTTTAAAATTGATCAAGTCATCAATCCTGTTGCTTACAGACTCCAGTTGCCTCCCTTCTTAAAAATACCCAGGACATTCCATGTTTCTCTGTTGAAACCGCTAATCTTGAATCGGTTTCATTCCTCACTTCCTCCAACTCCGAAAGTCCAAACTCAACGAGGCGTTGAGTATGAAGTAGCCAAGATCCTGGACTCACGTCATCGTTACGGTCAACTTCAGTATCTTATTGACTGGAAGGGTTATGGCCCTGAGGAACGTTCATGGACCAATGCTTCTGATGTCCATGCTCCTGCCTTGGTCCGGAGATTCCATTCCAAGTTTCCTCAAAAGCCAAAGAAGTGTCCTGGGGCCACTCCTAAAGGGGGGGGTGCTGTCACGATCCGGGTATCTGGACGCCATTTCTTACCTATCAGATGCCTCCTAAGGCTGGCTCAGCGCTCCAGGGCCGGATCCCATCTGTTATCCTGATGTGCACATTCCCGCATCCTCTCCTGTCTCTCTGGACGCAGTCACAGTAACGCCTTATACATCTGGCATGGCGTCTCCCGCGGCCTCCGCCGCCGTCTCTGAGCTTCTGCATTCAGAGTGGCGATTACGTCTGCCGCGGCCTCCGCTGTGTCCGCGTGGTCGGATGTGCATCTGTCAGCCTGGCGTCTCCTGTCTCCGGTGGCCGGCGCCGCCATTACTGTTTTCCAGACCACATGGATTACAATCCAAACTTCCCTCCAAGTGTCTGCATGGGCGCAGCCATCTTGGATTCTGTCAGCTGATCTTTCCTACCAATCCGTTGTCAGTATTATTAATTTGCATAATTGCCTAGCCAATGCCTTCCTTGCTGCAGGTATAAATAGGTTGTGCCTGAGCAAGGAAGGCGTCAGTGCTTTGGTTGTCAAACCTAGTTCCAGTTTGTCTCTCTTCTGTGAATGTCTTCCAGGTTCCAGCTCCTGTCTCCAGACTTCTGCTATAGAGACCCGCACCAGCATTCCATCTGCGGTGTAGCCTGACTCTCCGATCCATTCTGGACTCACCTGTTTCCAGCTACAACATCACCTGCTTCCAGCTCAGCTTCCAGCAGTGTACAGCTTCTCTTAAAGGGCCAGTGTCCTTTCTGCAGTTTACCACTCTCCACCGGTATTATTATTTCTCCGCTCTCAAATTCTACATTTCATCTACATTGCATCGCTCTCAAGCTTTATTTATTATTTAACTGGTTCCAGCCAGTATCCACTCCGTGCCAACACCTGTCTGGTTCTAACCAGTACCCACAGCAGCATTTTATCTACAGCAGTCCAGCTTTCCCTGGAACACCAGCTGGTACGACCCTGGGCTTTCCTCATTGCTACAGTTGAGCCTGGTAAGGACTTTCCAACTTGCAGATAATAAGAACTGTCTCATACCACCAGAGCTCTGTGGCCCCTGCCACCCTGTAGTACCCAGGAACTGTATTATTATTTCTCTGCTGATTTTTATGTTACTTTTTACTGCTACTGTGATGCATGGAGTTTGTCATAAATAAATATCATTGACTTTTACTCAAGTTGTCGTGGTCACGCCTTCGGGCGGTTTCTCTTCATGTTACTTACATGTCCAGGGGTCTGATACAACCTCCCAGGTTCCGGTACATCTCAGCCCCTACAACTGAGGCTGCCTTCCATCAGCTCAGGCCCTCAGTTGTGACATGGGTGTATTTTGTTACAGTATACTTTCAGAGCAATTATATGTACAGTATTTATAAAATGTTATTACACTGTATTTCATTTTTCTGTTAAGGACGTCCAAAGAATTGATTCAGTTATTGCCATTAATAAATTAAGTTAAAAGCAGTAGTCCAAGTATCAGTGAGGTACTAGAACCTCTGCTCATGTCATACTCCTCATGAAAAGGCAAATAACCCGCTTAGGGTAAATTCACTCAAATAATTAAAAGGCGAGTTTTTAAGTGTTGGTCTTAATTGCTAAAGTCTGATTGCATCACATGAATGAGAGGACAAAATGTAACTAGAATACACTGTATATGCATCACAATCAGTTGTTTTGAGTCTCCATTAATTTCTGTATGTTAGTGTTGTTTCTTACAAATGTTGACATTTAATTGGTTGTGTTACACTTACCTAACACATGGTTGTGCACAGTGTGTATATTATCATTTTCCCATGTGAACCAGTCTATTTGGCAATGGCATACATTTCTTACTAGCCAGCTCCCAAGAAAAGGGGTTTAGTCCTCAATTATTTCTCAGTTCTGCCTATCAGTTTCCTGCCAAGTAAGTGAGCAGTACAGTTCCTGGGAACAAGTGATACTTGCACTCTGACTACAAGAGCAGATCTATGTTATTATGTAGGATGTTTCCCACTCTGTACACGATGTCTACTGCCAGGTTGTGAGCTGAAAAAGCAAATACAGCGACTATAAAAGGTATTCAGTTCTTTGGGCTTTTTGACATTTTGCTGTTTTACAACATGGAACCATGATTTTTGTGGTAACAAGAACAAAAATAACACCTACATACTAAATGGGGTAATATTAGGGGATTCTGTACTGGAAAAAGACTTAGGTGTTCACATAGATATCAAACTAAGCAGCAGTACCCAAAGTAGGATTGCAGCAAAGAATGCTAATAAGATATTAGCATGCATAAAATGGAGAATTGATGCAAGGGACGAAAGTATTATACTCCCATTATATAAATCACTAGTGAGGCCACATCTTGAATACTGTGTACAATTTCGGGCACCATACTACAAAAAGGGTATCCTAGAGTTAGAAAAGGTTCAGAGGTGGGCGACCAAACTAATTAAGGACATGGAGACTCTGGAATATGAGGAAAGGCTTGCAAGGCTAGGCATGTTTACACTGGAAAAGAGGAGACTAAGAGGAGACATGATCTGCATGTACAAATATATAAGGGTACACAGATCTTGCGCGGGACCTGTTTTTGGTAAGATCAGCACAGAGGACACGTTGACACTCGCATAGGTTAGAGGAGATTCTGCACATAGTGGCGAAAAGGTTTTTTCACAGTAAGTACAATACATGTTTAGAATTCCCTGCCTGAGGGAGTGTAATGGCGAGTTCAGTCAACACCTCCAAGAATGGGTTAGATAAATTCCTAATGGATAAGGATATACAGGGTTATGGTGCGTAGTCATGCACTAAAGTTATTAAAAAAAGAGGAATAAAACATAACGGCTGACATCAGCATCAGTCAAACTTTAGTCCAAAAATAATACTGCATAGGAGACCACAAATAGGTTGAACTCGATGGACAAATTGTCATTTTTCAACCTTAGATACTATGTTACTATGTTACTTTGATCGATTTAATTGAAATTTATTCCTACTAATCAACACACAAAGTAACTAATAGTGTACCAAAAAAAAATTACTCCAGCCATTTGTCAGAATTAACTAGGAACATATGTAGGGTGGGGCTAAATTTGTAGATGGTTTCATAGATTAAGGATAACACTGAATTTTATCCAGACGGCAAGAGCGCCAGTACAAAATATAAGAAGGGGTCACGTTTTCTTATACAGTATCTTCATTACTCATTATTGTATAATGAAAATACAATAAATGCTGACAAAAATTCTAGCATACTCCAACTTCAATTACATCTACATATATAAATGCGAAAGCCCTCGCTCACCTACTGACTGACTGACCCATCACTAATTATCTCACTTCCCGATACGTTAGGAAGCTGAAATGTAACATAGGTATTCTGTAGGTGGGAAATAGGAAAACTACATCATCAGAATTTTAATAAACCTCCCCTATGGGGATGAAAATGGGGTTGACATAATGACACCATTACCAATGCGTGGCTTGCATTACATTAACGATAACATCAAATGGACAATCGGATCAAAATTTGGATTACACCTCCAATGTGTAGAATTTAATAAACTACAAAAATAGTCTTATCCCTTCTTACCGTATCTGTCACTGACTGACTGACTGACCGACTGACTGACTGACTCATCACTAATTCTTTTACTTACGGATATATTAGGAAGCTGAAATTTTACATATGTATTCGTCAGGTGGGAAATAGGAAAACTCCTTAATCAGAATATTAATAAACCTCCCCTAAGAGGATGATAAAGGGGTTAACATAATGACATCATTACCGATGCGTGGCATGCATTGCATTAATGATAAAACCCAAATGGGCAATCAGATCAAAATTTGGATTGCACCTCCAGTGTGTAGAATTTAATAAACTACAAACATGGTCCTGTCACTTTTTACCGTCTCTTCTACGGGTGCTCTTTGGGTAATGCCAAGAACCATAGATTAATATTTGCTTACATTAAGACATCTAAAATTTACATCTACAGTATATAGATTTACAAAATTATTAAAACTCATGTATATGTATATGGTTTTGCCCAACTGCTAACAAATTTGCTGCTATGATCATCTCTGAATTAGGCCCAAAGAACGGGTAGAACAGCCAGTTATAACATAAATTGAAAATAAGGCTTAAGGCCAGTTAAATGGTGAAGACACCATTGCAGCCACATACTGTACAATGTGACATCATTGCATGTAATTATATGCCATCATGTGATAAATTCAGTGTTTGATATGTGAGAGTACACTAAGAACAGGATTAACTATGACATGTACATTTATACACTGAGAGATTTGTGTTTTTTTGTTTACTATTATAAAGATATTTGAATGTGATAGCTAACATTTAATCTGCTATTACTAATTATTCGGATTACATTGATTTTTTTTAAAGGGCATTCAAGAAAAAAAAATACTAAAATCCTCTAGTAGGTCCCTGATGGACACTACTGACCAATGAAACCTTCCTCTATCCTATAACAGTCTATTGAAGGTTGTAAAGGAAGACAATCTGCACAGTGACTACTATAAAAAAAATCTACTTTATAATAAAGTAACAGATCAAAAATTACTCTTAAGTGTACAACAGAGGCTAATTTAAAATCTAATACTAGTTTATAATGAACACAATGAAAGGCTGTTTTCTCTCGTGTTGAATTGCCAAAATGCCACACATAATAATGTTTCATAAATCTTACTATTTGATAGTTGAAACAGTAGGACATTGAAAACCTTCTACATCTGTACTTTATTCATATAAATTATAAACAAGGACTCTCATTACCAAGTTATCCATTAATCACAGATAATAATGTAGTATAATCTACTTTTGTGCATCTGTTTCATAGAAAACACATTTTCCTGAGAGATAAAATTAGACGTAATGTGAACATTATAGTATGTTCATTATTGCAGAGCCAAGATATTAAATGACTCCAAGACATCACATTTTACCAACCAAAATAGCTTTGCAACCATGTTTCACAGCCGGACTCATACAATTATTTTGTAATGTATTTGGGAAATAAGTAAAAGGTTGCTCTGAAGATGGAAACTACAATGCTAGTCATATTTTTTATTATTATTATTATTATTATTATTATTATCATCAGGAACGGATTAGGGTGCGTGGGTGCCCATTGGCAACAAACATGTGGGAGCCCCTATCAATATAATTAACAAAGTGTATACTGAGTTTGATAGACAGATAGATAGATAGATAGATAGATAGATAGATAGATAGATAGATAGATAGATAGATAGATAGATAGATAGCTAAATAGATAGATAGATAGATAGATAGATAGATAGATAGATAGATAGATAGATAGATAGATAATGTTACAAAACTCTGTGCCCTTTTATTTCCTCTGCTTATCAGTGTATTAAATAAATGGGTATATATATATATATATATATATATCTCATACTTACCTACATTTTATTTATCCCCTCTGGGAGAATCTTGCAGAGGAGATGCTGCATGGAACTTCAGGGGGCGGGGCAGGGCAATGACATCATCAAGCCCCCGCTCCCACACTGTGAAAATGCCACAATTCACTGGTCCATGGGCACGGCTAAAATTACACGTTTCATATAATTTTAGCTCTTCACCACCCCATGGACATGCAAATGCCAGAGCATATCTCTCTGTCATGCCTGCTTCACTAAGGTGCGGGCAGGATGCAGGAGATGTGCCTGCCCTTCCAGGGGTGCGGGAGGCTACCCCAAAAATTGTGAGCCACCTGCAACTTCTGGAAGAGTAGGCAAGTATGATATATATATATATATATATATATATATATATAAACACACTGATAAAGAGAGGAATTACAGTGAAGAATAAAACTATTTAACAAAATGCGCAGTTAAACCAAATAAGCAGCTAGAGTGATGTGTAACGAGGTATACACCCAGAATACCTAAATGACAATGATAGAGATGAAAATAGTACACAACTCACAGCACAAAATACAGTAACCAAGTTAACACCAGTGGGACAACACCACGTTACAGATGTATATCACCTAAATGGATTAGAATCCTGGAATCATTGAAGGATATTTAATCCTTTATCATATAAATATCTCGATCACATAAACGTGGAGACAAAAGAAACAAGAAATAGTGCAACAGGTTTTCACAGATGACACACTTTTTTTTCCAGGTTTACACTTACAGTGGAGAAGATATAATCAAGCATGTAGTATAATTTTCACGATAGCCACAAATCAGTCCAGATGACACACCTGATTAAAGCTGAAAAATGCAAGGGATTTCCTCAGTAGTATATAAATCGGGAATGAGAAAAAATACAAAATAGTGCAGAGTGTCTCAGATATAAAACACATTTAATACAAGATGCACTTTTACAACATGAATGATCAAACACAGCATAAAATTTCCAACACAGGCTGGGTCCATCAATGTCCATGATGTAATAGAGGACAGGCTATGGTTTACAGGTCCGGACACTGGAAACCGTCCAAGTAACCAGCACACAGCGGTTGCAGGGACGTGCAGTCAGCGGAGGCAGGGGAGGCAGTGCCTCCCCTGTCATTAATGATTAAGATAATACAAAGAAGATGCATATGACACATATTCTGTGTCATATGTATCTTCTTAATATTATTCTTTGCATTGCTGTTTTCTTTTTGTGTTTGGGAGGCACCGATCGTGGTGCCTCCCATTGTCACTGGGGAAAGTATGGGGAGCGGGGGGCGGGCACGGGCGGGGACTAGCCATGGGCTGTAAAAGCCCATTGAAAATATATGGGAAAGCGGCACCATTAGTGGTGCCGCTTTCATACAGGGACGTGCTTTCAACCTATGAAAGCACGTCCCTGTCAGTGAGGCCACAGTGATTGGCCAGCGGATCCGTCACTGGATCCGCTGTCAATCACTGTGTGGGCGACGCTGGCGGAGGAGGTGCGGGCGGCTGGATGCGGCGATGGTGCGGGCGGCGGGATGCGGCGGTGGTGCGGGCGGCGGCGGTGTGGGTGCCGGGTTGCGGCGGCGGTGCGGCGGCGGAAATGTACCTTTATCCTGCAGAGTTTGGCAGCGGAGCGGTTCCAGTTTCAAAAATGGCGCCTCAGCGTCATTTTTGAAATTCAAGATGGCCGCCGCGAGCCAATCACGCCTCACCGCGTCATCGCCCCGCCCCCTCCGGCTGACTTATATAAGTCAGCGCGAGGCGGAGGAGAGTCAGTCCGACGGCGGAGGAGTAGCAGTGAAGAGCTCCTGAAGAAAGAAGACGCCGGAAGTCCTGGCTGGGCGGCGGCTATGCAAAAGAGCTTAGCAGCCGCCGCCCACCAGGTGAAGACGCTGGAAGCCCTGGGGGGGTGGCGCCCCCCAGGTGAAGACGCCGGAAGCTCTGGGAGGGCGGCGGCCACGCAAAAGAGCTTAAAAGCCGCCGCCCCCAGGTGAAGACCCAGTTTAATAAAGCTTATTTTCAAGACGTATGGTGTTTTATTTTAATATTTTCTTTACAGGTGGACTACAGGTGCCAGTGGGCCCTTTATGTCCGGGCATGCTGGCACTTGTGGTTCTCCAAGTGCCAGCATGCTGGGGCAGTCTTGCTGGGACCTGTAGGCTACCTGTAAAGAACAATATTACTATTCTTTGCAGGTGGACTACGGGTGCCAGCAGGCCCTTTATGTCCGGGTATGCTGGCACTTGTGGTTCTCCCAAGTGCCAGCATGCTGGGGCAGGCTTGCTGGGACCTGTAGGCCACCTGTAAAGAACAATATTAACACACAATGAACCCCGCACCCACCGCCACCAGGGGTGCGGGGCATAGCACTGGGCTATCAGCCCAGTGCTGATTATTGCTCAGGAAGGGGGACCCCATTTTTATTTTTTGGGGTTCCCACTTTCCGAGGAATTCCAACCCTGGGCTGACTGGCTGGGGGGGGGGCAGATTAATGTTATAGCAGGGGGACACCACACTGAGTGTCTCCCCTGCTATGGCATTACTCCCCCTGGCTGGTTCTGCCTAGTGCTGGTTTTACTGATATGTTGGGGGGGGGCTTTTTTTTTTTTTCTGGGGGTGGGGAGGGCTTGTTAGCTGCCAGTGCCTCCCCAACCAGTGACCTCACCGCACGTCACTGCTAGCCAGGCGGATTCAATGCCACGCTTTACGTGTTTCAGACTTACGTCCTTCATCAGAAGCATGTTACTGGCTCTGCTGATTACTGCTTTTATATTTAAATAATCCAAGACACCTGGGTGAGCTTAATTACTTCTGATCGGCATCAATCCTTTGTGCGCATGTTTCAAAGTGCCGCGACCGGAAACAAGATGGCCATGCATTCCAGATGAACAGAAATCACTTCATATGCATTCCACAAATGGGACTCAAACATCAGTAAGTGATGTAACATACACACTGTTTAGTAGTCCGTTTCCTTGGCTGCCAAACAAACGATCAAGTCCCAGAAAGTCCACACTATACTTAAAAACACTTATAAAGAGCACATAAAAGAAAAAAGAAATAATGATTAGAAACAAAATATATCAATTGACAACAACAGGCACATAGTAAATAGGTATCAAGCAAAGTGCTGGCATACATGTAAAAAAAGAGGAAGAAAGAGAAATCCCTAAGTTAAAAAGGGTTTCAACTCAAAATCAGTGTTGAGACCATTGGGAACAAGGGTTCTCAACTTACATATCCAACAGATCTCGGATTGAGATAAGCGTTTCTCAATATCACGTGATCTTACTTTCAGGAGTACTTGCTGGACACCCCAAAAGTTTTTAATAAAACATTCATCAGAGATGTGCTTGCATTTAAAATGTGCTGAAAATGTATGTGTCTCTAATGACTTGTGAATATTATATATGTGTTCAGCCAATCTAACTTTCAATTGTCTTGAGGTCTTCCCCACATATAGCTAACCGCAAGTACATTCAAGCACATATATAACATTTTTTGAAATACAGGAAATAAATTCCTTGATAATGAATGTTTTCCCATTAACCGCAATACTAGTGAATTTTTTATCCTTGGTCTTTACCGTCTGACACATTAGACAGCATCCTCAGCGATGGAAGCATTTGGTCCTAATGCTTTGTCTATACTCGGTTTCAATGCTGCTTTTGACAAGATGATTTTTCAAATTAGGTGCTTTCCTATAAATAAAAGATGGATTGGGGTGTAAAACTTTCCCTAATATTGGGTCCTGTTGTAAAAGCTTCCAATTAGTTCTAAATACACCCTCAATTTCCTTGTGTCGATTGTTAAATTCACTGATAAAAGACAATTGATGTTTTCCTTCAATGGGTTTTTCTTTTATTTTTTCTTTTAAAAGTTCTTCTCTTCCTATATTATAAATTTTTAACTTTGTTCTATTCAGGAGGTCTGAGGAGTAACCTTTTGCAACAAAGCTTTCAGATACCTCATTTATTTGTTCTTCACATACTGTATCTTAGTATCGGTGCAATTCCTTTTAATCCTGGAAGATTGACCAAAAGGAATTGCATCCAGCCAATTATGATGGTGTTGACTTGATATCTCTATTTAACTGTTAGAATCTGTTCCTTTCCTGAAAGTTTTCGTTTTTAAGGAACCATTGTCTACATGTAGAGTTAAATCCAAAAAAGAGACCTCTAAAAAACTCAGAGAAAATTTAATTTTAATAGAAAATGAATTATCATTATCTCTGTACAAAAATTGGTGAGGGACTCTTCGTCACCCCTCCAAATAAATATCTGTTTTTAAGTAAAGTGCTGCTGCCATTTTTTTCCTTTAGAGAAACCAGAAACCAGCTAGTTAAGAGTAGTTTTAATACATCATGTGATTTAACCACCATTTGTGATGATGACTTAGTTTCTGCCTTTGAGAAATTGGAGAGGACTATGATTAAAGAGAACAAGTTATGGTGGGAAGTTGTAACCTTGGAGCAGTATTTGTCTGCTCGGATGGTTCCAAAAGGTTTAAAAATTCAACAGCTACCATCATTTATCTCCTCAGACGATATTTTCAAGGAAGAATGGAAAAGCATCCTAGAAAGTGAAAGTTTTAGTTTTTAAGGAACCATTTTCTACATACAGTATATAGTTAAATCCAAAAAAAGAGACCTCTAAAAAAACTCAGAGAAAATGTGAATTTAATTGAAAATTAATTATCATTTATTTATGTACAAAAATTGGTGAGGGACTCTTTCTCACCCCCCCCCCCAAATAAATAAAACACCATCAATAAAATGCTGCAGTGACACCAGGTTTGCTACCAGGGTACCATCACAACAAATGTGATGGTCCTCCCAGTACGCCATATATAGGTTGGTATCACTTGGAGCGAACATGGTGCCCATTCCAGTGTCAACACATTGTAGATAAAAAGAGCCCTCTAACTGAAAACAATTATTAACCAGAATGAATTCAATAATGGCTAAAATAAATTTCTATGTATCTTCACCCAAAGTACTCCTATTTAAAAAATATGAGATTGCTTTCAAGCCCAAATCTTTATCAATTATTGTGTACAAAGTGCTCACATCAGAACTACACAATATGTCATCTCCTTCCAGTCAAAATTTGCGACCTTCCGTAGCACATCTCCAGTGTCCTTTAAATAGGCTTTTGTTTGGACTACAAGTGGTTGCAAAAAAGAGTCGATCATAGCCGACAAATTGCTGGTGATACTATTACAACATGAGATAATGGATCTTCCTGGTAGGTGGAGGGGGTCCTTATATATCTTAGGTAAAACATAAATACATGGAATCAGTGGATCCTTAATATTAAAGAAATCAAATTCACTTTTGGTAATGATGTTCTTATTAAGAGCATCTGTACACAAATTTTCAAGTGCTTTTCCAATTTTAATTGTAGGGTCACTTTTTAATTTCTTATAAGTATTTCCCTCATTTAATTGTTTATGATCTCACCAACATACATTTTTTTTTTTTCATAAGGACCACCCCTCCACCCTTATCAGCTGGCTTAATAACAATGGAATTGTCCTCCTTTAAAGATTTTAGAGCCTGAAAGTCTCTTTTATTTAAAATCAACTTTTTCCTATCATGTCCCTTTACCACTATTTTCTCAATTTCTTCACATACACTCAAGAAAACTCCCTTTAAAGTGATTGGGATTAAAGTTAGATGGAGGTTTAAATTTAGATGTTAACAATTGGACCACTAAGAATTTCACCATCCTTTTCTTATTTAAAAAAAAAACATTTGATTGTTAACTTTCTAATATATTTATGGATATCTAAAAACAGATCAAAAGAGTTAGGGTGATAGGAAGGGGCAATTTTAAGGCCATTTTGTAAAATTGTTAATTTGTATTCTGTTAAGGGTCTATCCCTTACCATTGTTAGTAGGAGAAGATGGATCCTTATTAAACTCAAATTTCTTTTTATTTTGGTTTCTTTTCTTTTTTTTCTCTCCTGTTACCTGCTCTTTTACCTCTTTCAGTTTTTAGACCTATTTTTTGGGTCTCTAGGGAGTCCTTTGATCCCACCCTAAAAAAGGTTGTTCATAATCCAAAAGATAATCCTCTATCCATATTTTCCAAAGGTGTGACTCTATTGGACTGATTTACAGAAATATCTCTTTTTCCCTGTTAATTTCTTTTTTTCCATGTTGGATACCTCTCAATCCTTACATGGAAACTAGAATTTCTTTCCCTCCAAGATGATCCTGAATTGGATTCATAATGTTTCTCCCATTCTGGTATACAATTTCTACCACCTTTTTGTTGAAATCCTTTACCAGAATAGACTCCTTTTTGTTGAGTATCTCCTATGGAATAATGGTCTATACCAGAATTTTTCCCAAAATTATGTCTAAAGGTCTGCCTGGTATTGCTAGAATTATTAACTGCTTTTAGCTTTCGCCAGTGGGAAGTTTTTTTCAAATTATAACCTGGTTTCGGTGTTTCAGGTATAACAACGTCTTCCTCCAGTGAGGATTTGGATAATAGAGAATTTACATGTCACATCTATTTCTTTTGTTTTTTTATCTCTAAGTTCTTTTGTACATTTATTGACCTTTTGGATCAATTGTCTCTCATACTGTATGTATTAAAAATCCTCCAAATCTTTAAAAGGATGGAGTAAAGTGTGTAATACATTAATCTCCTCATTCAACACCTTCAAGGAACCAGTCTGTTCTTTGATAATTAATTTAATTAAGGAAAAAGAGCATACCTCTAGGATGCTTTTCCATTACTCCTTGAAAATATCGTCTGAGGAGGTAAATGATGGTAGCTTTTGAATTTTTAAACCTTTTGGAACCATCTGAGCACACAAATACTGCTCCAAGGTTACAACTTCCCACCATAACTAGTTCTCTTTAATCATAGTCCTCTCCAATTTCTCAAAGGCAGAACCTAAGTCATCATCACAAATGGTGGTTAAATCACATGATGTATTAAAAGTACTCTTATCCAGCTGGTTTCTGGTTTCTCTAAAGGAAAAACATGGCTACAGCACTTTACTTAAAACCAGATATTTATTTGGAGGGGTGACAAAGAGTCCCTCACCAATTTTTGTACAGAAATACAATTTTTGTACAGAAAGAAATAATTAATTTTCTATAAAATTCACATTTTCTTGGACTGGTGAAGCCGTTGGATGCAGGGAACCTGAGCTCCTGCTTCTTCAGCTGATTACTACTGCTGCTGTTGGGGAAACTTACCCCTTTTTACACACATCATCCTCCCCGTGTCTCCGGGTGCCTGGGTGTTTGGCTGCGGAGCCGGGGGCTGAAATCTAGACCTCTGCAGGTTGGGGCCTACGCCAGAGACCAAAGCCGCGGCCTCCATTTCCTCTTCTTCCCTGCCGGGAACTCCGTGGAACACGATACCGCCGGCGCCACCCAAGACCAGACAGAGCCCCTGCATCTGCCTCGGTACCTGCGGCACACCCTTCTGAGCTCCCCCTGTGCAATCACTGGCGGTCTGTGGAGCGGGTCCCCGTGGCCACTGCAGGGAGATCACGTGGGACCGCGCTTCCGGCACTACAAATACACTGCTCAGCCTCTGCCTGTTAAAGGTACTCCTCACGGCAGCTGCGGCCCGTGGAAGTCCCCACCTCACCTCACCTCAAGTCCTTGTGTCTATTCTTCCTGGATACCTTACCAGTTGGGGTTGAGGGGGATAGTAGGAGGAAATAGAGGGATAGAAAGGAGGGGAATATAAAAAAAATAGAAGAGGGAAATAAAAGTATTCCCAGTGCTGCTCATAAGATCTACTGCTGTGGCTGCATCAATAAGTGGACCTGCACATAAAATCATTTCCTGCTGTGTGGTCCTCCATTCTACATTTGGATGCCTCCCAGTTTCTGTTGTTGTAGATCATTGCACCCCCACTACTCCCCCTTTTTCTTTCAATGCCAGTGATATCTTCTCCAGTCCGTTGCCACAAAGTGAATTATATCCTCTCCCCCCCCCCCCCCCCCCCCCCGTCACCCCGTAAATGGGAGGCGAGTTGTGAATATTTCATTACTCATTGCTTTTTCATCAGTCAAGAGTGCCTACACGGTGATGCTGCTGGTCAGATTGCTGTGATTATTGAAGCACTTCACTAAAGCTATTGTTTTTGACACTCTCTCAATTTCACCGTTCACTCTCCCTTAATTACTGGTGGTGTTGTTATATTACCTGATAAACACAGTTGAATACTTCTGACGCCAGTGTGGATTACAATTGCACGTCTTCTTTTTTTTTCTCTTTCTCTGATGACCCCACTTGGTTGCATTATGTGATCTCTCACCGCCCACAGCTGTGATGTAACGTTACTTCTGCTTCCACTGCTAATGGCATACCGTCTTCTCCGTTCGGCCCTCATGAGTTTTTAACGGCTATTATGGACAAATTTTTAAGCTCTTCTACACCAAAACCTCAACAATATAAAAGTGGTAGCAATCGGGGGGAACCGAGTTCTGAATCCCCACTGTTATCATCTATTTCAGATTGCTTGGACGTTGCGGTTGACTCATCACCCACCATGCCTCCAAAGGCTACCCCCACTCCTCCTTCCTACTCGGATATAGTGAAAGCGATCAAGGAAACAGTGGAACCCCTGCTACATGCCCAGGCGGATAAATTCATGTCCGCAGTGTCGGATCTGAAGTCAGAACTTGGGTCCATGTCGTGCCGAATCTCAGTGAATGAAAATAGAATTGGAGCAAACTTCAAGGAAATTGAGGATCTTAAAGACCAGGTCGCCTCCCTCGCCTCTTCACGCCAACATATGATGAAGACGGACGATCTTGAAAATAGATTCATCGTAATAATCTGAGAATTGTCGGTCTTAGAGAAACACTAAAAGGTCCTGACCTCCTGAAATTCCTCCTTTATGATCTGCCGGATCTCTTGGGCATTCCTGAAGAGCTATCTTCAATAGAAATCATAAGGGCTCATAGACTGGGTCCGCCACATGACTCTAACCAATCTAGACCCCGCCCTGTTATCTTCAAGTGTTTGAACTTTTGACATAAAGAAATGATATAGGCTGCCGCTCAGAATAAAGGTTCTCTCCAATGGGATGGCCAATGACAGTTCCTTTTTCAAGATTATTCTGCAGAGGTCTCCAGGGCCAGATGGGAAATGTCCCCAATCTGCTCTCAGCTGGTGAAGAGCGGTACCCGATTTGCCCTTCTTTATCCTGCGCGGCTGCGCATCTTCACCCCACAAGGTCCGAAGGATTTCACATCAGTGGACTCTGATAAAGATTTTGTAGCTGAAATCAAAGGGCCAATGCAGCCGGCCTCGGCTTCACCTTCATCTTCACCGTCCATGGATTGTAATGACTGACCTCTGGTTCTTTGGTGCTGTTATTTCTCTGCATACTAGCTAATATTGCCAATAGTTTTTCTTTTTTGAGGGTTGTGATGTGTCTAACTTTTTGTTTGGTGGTTTTGATTGCGATTTATTTTTCTCCCGTAAGGGTCATTACGTTATTTTCTTAGATTTGTTATCTCGGTATTGCCTGTTGTTTTTTGTTCTACATCGCAGCTGTTAGATATTGACTGTTTATGTTGTTGTTTACTGATGTATATATTTTAATTTTCTGTTCTTATTTACGTTTCTTCTTTCTCTGTTTTCTGACTTTTTCTTTTTTCCTCTCTGTCTCTTTTCTCCTGCAACCACTTTGCCAGATGGAGTGGGGGTTCATATTGTCTTTGCTGCGCTAGTTTGCTCATTTAGGATCCCTCCCATTTATAGACATATTGCTGTCTTTCCGTATTCCTCTGCTGAATGTATAGATGTCACAACTTAATATATTTTCTTGGAATGTTAGGGGTATTAATTCTCCTATTAAATTAAGACGTATCCTTACCTATTTAAATAAAGTGAAAGCAGATGCCTCAATGCTCCAGGAAACGCATCTAACTCCTGCTGAACATGTTAAACTTGCTATGCTTAGGCATGAAGTTATGGCCTTTTCTTCCTATTCCTCTAAAGCAAGGGGGGTTGTGATCCTCATTCGCAAGGGTATTGAGTTCAACATTCATCAACAGATTATTGATCCCTTGGGTAGATACATTGTATTGGATGTTACCTTAGAGGGAACCAAGCTAACTTTATGCAATGTCTACGCCCCGGCTGTATATGATAAATCATTTTATTTGGCGATAACGAATCTTCTTCGGCCTTATTCTCATGCCTCTCTTATTATAGGAGGAGATATGAACCTGGTGTCTTCTTTGGTTCTGGATAGGAAGGGTACTTCTCAGAGGGCCCGTCTTCCCAAGATCAATCTAGATTATGTATCTGAACAATTGGGCCTGGTTGATATATGGCGATTCGTAATCCTGTTGAATTGGAATATACTTGCTACTCTGCAACTCATAATTCTTTTTCCCGTATTGATTATTTTTTTGTGTCCACTGATCTGTCCTCCAGGATCATTGAAGCAGCTATTAACCCCATAAGTGTTTCAGATCATGCTCCCATTTAAATTTTACTGCAGGGTAAATTCACTGTGGGTACTAATTCACATTGGAGATTTCCCACCAAAATGGCGGCCTCTCCAGGCTTCCAATCTATGCTGATAGATTCCTGGGATTCTTATTGTTTTAATAACTCTGACCAATTGTCTGACCCTGCCTTGTTTTGGCAGACTGCTAAAGCTGTTCTGCAAGGGGACATAATTACATATATGTCTAAATATAGACGGGACCAAGATGCTGCTTATAGGGCGGCACAGTATACACTTACTTCTTCCTTTCACTCTTTCAAAATCTCACCTACGTTAGCTAATAAGCAGAAATATAGGGAAGCTAAGATTAATTTTGACCACACTTTAACACAAATGGATAATAGGTTCCTTACCGCAGGTAAATACAATTTTTTTCAGTATGGGGATAAACCTAGCCGCCTACTCTCCAACCTTCTTAAATCTGACAGGGGGCCCTAGCATGTAATGGCTCTGAAGGATTCTACTAATGCTGTACAATCCGATGGGGAAGTGGTGACTGATATTTTTTACTCTTTTTATAACGATCTTTACTCACATAGTGACGTTGATCAGTGAAACAAATGTTCTTTTTGGGAGACATTACAGTTACCTCAGATATCCTCTGTACAGTCAGACTCCCTTATTGCACCTGTTACTGTTACTTAAGTAACCAAAGCTATTAAGGCCCTCAAGTCTTTGAAAACCCCAGGCCCTGATGGTCTGTCTGGGGAGTTCTTTAAGATACTCTCACCTAAAATAGCTGACTCTCTGACTGTCTTCTTTAACTCTATTTTCTCAAATCTTTCTATCCCAAATCATTTTAATTCGGCTTTGATTCGTGTTCTACCCAAACCTGGTAAGGACCCCCTTCTCCCCTCCTCTTACCGCCCTATTTCCTTACTTAACGTAGACTACAAATTGTTTACCAAATTACTGGCTGACAGACTGAAATTTATTTTGCCTGAGATAATACACAAAGATCAAACTGGCTTTATCTCAGGCAGACAATCGGTGACTAATATCCGTAAAGTCCTGACGGTTCTCCAGTCCTTGAGGCGCGTGGCGGCGGGTGATCCCACTTTATTACTATTGCTTGATGCAGAAAAAGCATTTGATTTGGTAACGTGGGATCATCTGTTCGAGACGCTCCGTCGTTTTGGATTTCCTGACCGATTTGTGGCTATAATACATACCATATATCACAATGCTTCTACTCAAATTTTCACTAACCGATTTCTCTCCATACCCCTAGTGATTCATAGAGGGTCTAGGCAAGGTTGCCCCTTATCCCCATTGCTTTTTGCGATGGCATTGGAACCGCTGGCTGTAGCCTTGAGACAACTGCCGGCTTTCTCTGGGATTTCGGGGGGAGGGAGGGTGGTTAAGCTTGGATTATTTGCAGACGATATGATTTTATTTGTTTCTAATCCTTGTACGTCTATTCCGGCTATCTTTGATACTATACACTGTTTTAGTACCTTCACTGGTTATCGCATAAGTGTTCATAAGAACGAATTACTCCCTCTGACTAATTTTGATGACCCCTTCTCTATGCTGATTTCTCTTCCCAATTCACGCTGACCCCTACTAAATTGAAATTTTAAGGTATTTATTTTCCCTCACAACTTTCTCAGTTATATCTGTTTAATTATACTCCCATTATTCAAAAGATTAAAATGCGTTTGGAAACTTGGAAAGATCTCAAACTTTCTTTGTTGGGTAGGATTGCAGTGATAAAAGCAGTTATCTTCCCCAAACTGGCTTATTTACTTCAAATGCTTCCCATCATGATTACTAAACAGGATTCCTTAATCTGCTTGAAATTATTTTCAAAATTTATTTGGAAGAACGCTAAACCTCGCATGCCCAGAGCCTGAACTTATGTAAATAAATGAAAAGGAGGATTGAGTATGCCCAATGTGATGATGTTTGCTAGGTCAGCATTGTTTAAATTTGCTTCGGACTGGCTATTACAGTTGGGTGTATTTACGGACCTGGAACTGGAAGAGGCCTTATTTTCCCCATATTCCCCAGCAGCATTACTTCACACACCCCTATCTAAACTCCCTCATGAATTTCGGACCAATATTTTGTTCTGGGATACTTATAAGGCTTGGATCTCTGTTCATAAAATGTTTCGCAGTAACCCTTTTGAGTCACCATATCTACTCTTGTGGGGCAACCCTAATTTCCCCTCGTCTTTGGACAACCGACACTTTTATGCATGGAAATACAAGGGAATACCTGCAATCAAAGATGTCTTTGATCCTGGTGGACAGATGTTTTCCTTCATGCAACTGCAAGATAAATTTTCTTTGCCCCACTCTAATTTTTTTATGTATCTTCAGGCGCGCCATTATATTAGATCCCTCGCAGATCCCTTGGTTAAGATGATCCCCGCTCGAGCAGTGTTAGACACCCTCACGTTTTGTAAATGTAATCCATTCAAAATTCGTTATCTTTACAATGACTTGATTGAGGTGTCCACCCCTTCCTGGTCCTCTCTCTCTATTTCCTGGAAAAGGGAACTCCCTGAGGCGCCCACAATGGATGAGATATCTGCGAATTCTGAGTCGGTCTTGAAAGCTCTAAAATCCGCCAAATTGCAGGAAATACACTTACGGATTATAAACAGGATGTATGTATCCCCCTCCCAAAGAAAGCATTTCCATCCTGAAGAACTGGGACTTTGTCCTAAATGTGGAGTGAGTGGAGCCTCTCTCGCACATAATCTTTGGCTTTGTGGAAAAATCAGGCGGTTTTGGTGTTAGATCCTTCAGTATCTATTCCGTGTTCTTAAATTAAACCTCCTTAGGGTGGCGGGCCCGCTACTGTTCGCAGATTTCTCATCTTGGGTCTTGCAATGTGACTTCGCTCCTGTGGTTCCTTTACTGACAGTTATGTTCACAGTGGTGAAGCAGGTTATATTGCGACATTGGATATTTAAAACAGCCCCGACGATCAGAGAATGGGAATCAGCTTTGTTAGATGTACTCTTTTGTGAGAGGCGTATGGCTACTTTCCAGATTGATACAGGGGTGGCGCTTTTCCATAAAAAATGGGGCACCTATATAGATAGTCTACCTCTGGATACCCCTGACTGTATCAGGATTTTTTTTCGGGATTCAACATGGTATTTAACCAATCGTATTGCTGGAACTATCACCTGACCCCCTTCTGATTTGGGGTATTATTATGTTTATAGATCTGTATCCATGTGTCAACCTTGCACCTCCCACCGCTATAGACTACTACGCTATCTCTAAGACCTCGATTTAATTTTCCTTCGGGAACTGATGTATGACTCCCCCCTCCCCCCTGGCAATATATTGTATCTCTATTCTATTTTTCTCTTTCTTCTACTTTTTTTCTTTCTCTCTTCTCTCTCAGTTATATTGATTGGCCTATATTTTGCAATTATTGTTTTAATTGTATGGGGTGGTAGTACACCTAGGTGAACTATGCTCCCTTGTGTTATTGTTATTCAACTGTGTTTGAATTACTCTCTCTTTTTCTATTTCTAAAAAAAAGAAAAAACATTGTACAGCCTTTATTATTCTGCATTATTGTATAATGACTTTGATTGTTTGTCATTGTTGAGTCTTTTTGATGTTGATCCCTTGTTATTTCTGACATGATCTTATGGCTGTCTAATAATAAGATTTATTTTAAAAAAATTCACATTTTCCCTGAGTTTTTTAGAGGTTTCTTTTTTGGATTTAACTCAATATGTAGAAAATGGTTCCTTAAAAACGAAAACTTTCAGGAAAGGAACAGATTCTAACAGTTACTAAGAGATATCAAGTTAACACCATCATAATTGGCTGGAGGCAATTCCTTTTGGTCAATTTTCCAGGATTAAAAGGAATTGTACTGATACAAATAAATGAGGTATCTGAAAGATTTGTTGTAAAAGGTTACTCCTCAGACCTCCTGAATAGAACAAAATAAAAAATTTATACTATAGGAAGAGAACTTTTAAAAGAAAAAGTAAAAGAAAAACCCATTGAAGGAAACCATCAATTGTCTTTTATCAGTGAATCTAACGATCGATACAAGGAAATTGAGGGTGTATTTAGAACTAATTGGAAGCTTTTAGAACAAGACCCAATATTATGGAAAGTTTCACACCCCAATCCATCTTTTATTTATAGGAAAGCACCTAATTTGAAAACAAAAGCAGCATTGAAACTAAGTATAGGCAAAGCATTAGGACCAAAGGCTTCCATCGCTTAGGATGCTGTCTAATGTGTCGGACGGTAAAGACCGAGGATAAAACATTCACTAGTATTGCGGTTAATGGGAAAATATTCATTATCAAGGAATTTATTTCCTGTAATTTGAAAAATGTTATATATGTGCATGAATGTACTTGCGGTAAGCTATATGTGGGGAAGACCTCAAGACAATTGAAAGTTAGATTGGCTGAACACATATATAATATTCACAAGTCATTAGAGACACATACATTTTCAGCACATTTTAAATGCAAGCACAACTCTGATGAATGTTTTATTAAAAACTTTTGGGGTGTCTAGCAAGTACTCCCGAAAGTAAGATCACATGATTTGGAGAAATGCTTATCTCAATCCGAGATGCGTTGGATATGTAAATTGAGAACCCTTGTTCCCAATGGTCTCAACATTAATTTTGAGTTGAAATGCTTTTTAACTTAGGGATTTCTCTTTCTTTCTCTTTTTATACATGTATGCCAGCACTTTGCTTGATACCTATTTACTATGTGCCTTTTGCTGTCAATTGATATATTTTGTTTCTAATCATTTCTTTTTTCTTTTATGTGCACTTTTATAAGTGTTTTTAAGTATAGTGTGGACATTCTGGGACTTGATCGTTTGTTTGGTAGCCAAGGAAATGGACTACTAAACAGTGTGTATGTTACATCACTTCCTGATGTTTGAGTCCCATATGTGGAATGCATATGAAGTGATTTCTGTTCATCTGTAACGCATGGCCATCTTGTTTCCGGTCGCGGCACTTTGAGACATGCGCACAAAGGATTGATGCCGATCAGCAGGAATTAAGCTCACCCAGGTGCCTTGGATTATTTAAACATAAAAGTAGTATTCAGCAGAGCCAGTAACATGCTTCTGATGAAGGACGTAAGTCTGAAAAGTGTTAAGCGTGGCTCTGATTCCCCCTGGCTGGTACCGCTGTGTGCTGGTTGCTTGGATGGTTTCCAGTGTCCGGACCTGTAAACCATATCCTGTCCTCTATTACATCTTGGACATTGAAGGACCCAGCCTGTTGCTGTTCAGCCTGTGTGGGGCATTATGCTGTGTTTGATTCATGTTGTAAGTGCATCTTGTATTAAATGTGTTTTATATTTGAGACACTCTGCACTATTTTGTATTTTTTCTCATTCCAGATTTATATACTATTGAGGAAAGCCCATACATTATTCAGCTTTAATCAGGTGTGTCATCTGGACTGATTTGCGGCTATCATGGAAATTACACTAAATCCTCTACATTGAAAGTGTTAACCAGGAAATAAAAAAGTGTGTCATCTGTGAAAACCTGTTGCACTATTCCTTGTTTGTTTTGTCTCCACGTTTATGTGATCGAGAGATTTATGTGATAAAGGATTAAATATCCTTCAAGGATTCCAGAATTCTAATCCATTTAGGTGATATACATCTGTAATGGGTTTTGTCCCATTGGTGTTAACTTGTTTACTGTATTTTGTGCTGTAAGTAATGTTCTATTTTCATCTCAAAGAGAGGAATTAAGAAGGACCTTAAATGTGTAATATAATATATACAAAAAAGCCAGGAAAAACTGCACACAGTTCACTTATAGCACATCCGGGTGCTGTAGTCCCATATTCAAATTAATATCCAACATTTCTTCAGCCTACTGAATAGCAGCCAGAAAAAAGAGACCAGCACACCACCTTTAAATCTTTAAAGTGCTTCTTAATCAATCAAAGTGTTCATCAAAAAGTACAGCAGTATAGCAGAAAATTTTGAAGTTCAAAAAAGTTAAACATGTCACTTATCATGTCCTTTCAGGAACCTCGGAGTAGAGGACAATCCCAATCACGTAAATTTAGTTAAAAGATAGTCCTATAGCGGAAAATCAATACAGGTGCTTTAGTATCTAAAACCACACTATCAGTAATTAATAAAGTGCTGCTCTCAAATGGTATTCTGTTATACCTAAAATACCAAGATTATTTATAGACAACTCTAATAGAGCGTGCAAAAGTATATAATAATAATAATAATAAAAACAATTTATTTTTCTACACAACATATATTTATATTTAATTAAACATATACATCAGAGCCAGAGAGCCACAACCCAATCAAAAGACATTTTAGATCATATGGTATATACCATGTAGTTGATAAATAATATATTGGGATAGATATTTTAATAAAGTCCCTTTTAGTTCCTGTGATTAAAAATCCAGTAATGTCCAAAAGAACAAGGAGTTCCTTAATGTCCAAGACAAATATTAACCAGCTGAATCCCGGTTATTGCATAAGGTGCCTATTGTGCTGTATATATAATGTCCATTCAATGCTGCCAGTATTGGTGCAATGATGCGCAGTATTTCACCAAAAGAAAAGTGCCTCCTACTTCTTTATCAACGTAATTATAACACCCCTCTGCCGTTGTTAGGGTATATTCTCACCATGCGTGTTGTTCTATTGCCGTGTCCTATTGCACAAGGATGAATCGTCTGCAGCGGATGTTTAACGTTGGTGCCGGGTCCTATCGCACAAGGACCGGACGGCACTTTGAAGAAGCGGCAACAAGCCGGGCTGTAAATCACAATCTGTGAAGCGCACCTGTATCAGCGCTGGCAGTCTTAAGTACAGCTGGATAAAGATGTCCTGGGTATATGTAAAAGTGATATTGTGGCTCCGTATCTCAGACCCTTGACGCGTTTCTCCGACTTAGCTGATGTCGGTTTCTTCAGAAGGTAGAAACCGACATCAGCTAAGTCGGAGAAACGCGTCAAGGGTCTGAGATACGGAGCCGCAATACCACTTTTACATATACCCAGGACATCTTTATCCAGCTGTACTAAAGACTGCCAGCGCTGATACAGGTGCGCTTCACAGATTGTGATTTACAGCCCGGCTTGCTGCCACTTCTTCAAAGTGCCGTCCGGTCCTTGTGCGATAGGACCCGGCACCAATGTTAAACATCCACCGCCGCTGCAGCCCCTTCGTCCTTGTGCAATAGGACACGGCAATAGGAACAACACTCATGGTGAGAATATACCCTAACAATGGCAGAGGGGTGTTATAATTACGTTAATAAAGAAGTAGGAGGCACTTTTCTTTTGGTGAAATACTGCGCATCATTGCACCAATACTGGCACCATTGAATGGGCATTATATATACAGCACAATAGGTTCCTTATGCAATAACCGGGATTCAGCTGGTTAATATTTGTCTTGGACATTAAGGAACTCATTGTTCTTTTGGACATTACTGGATTTTTAATCACAGAAACTAAAAGGGACTTTATTAAAATATCTATCCCAATATATTATTTATCAACTACATGGTATATACCATATGATCTAAAATGTCTTTTGATTGGGTTTAATCTCTAGCTCTGATGTATATGTTTAATTAAATATAAATATATGTTGTGTAGAAAAATAAATTGTTTTTATTATTATTATATACTTTTGCGCTCTCTATTAGAGTTGTCTATAAATAATCTAGAAGACAATCCCCCATCAGCCCGACAGCCGTTTCGGTGGTCTTTCACCTTCCTCAAGAGCTTCATTCTTATTGATTAAGAAACACTTTAAAGATTTAAAGGTGGCATGTTGGTCTCTTTTTTCTGGCCGCTATTCAGTGGGCTGAAGAAATATTGTATATATATGTATATATATATATATATATATATATATATATTAATCCTTCTGGATCTCTCAGCAGCATTTGATACCATGGACCATGGGCTTCTGATTGAGTGACTGATACATTTCTGTGGTCTGGATGGCACAGTCCTAAGCTTGTTCAAATTATTTCTCACAGGCAGGTCACAGAGAGTATCGTCTGGATTATACTCATCACCACCAGTGCCATTGCCATGTGGTGTCCCACAAGGTTCTATACTATCCCCCATGCTTTTTGCAGTATACATGCTCCCTTTGGGTGAAATAATCAGGCGCCATGGCCTGGTCTACCACTGCTATGCAGATGATACTGGTCTGGTGTTTACCTCTTTTGACCATTTGGCCATTTGTGGACAGGTGTACTATATCGTTTCATTTAGTGTGGTGTAGTCGTGGTGTAAAGGACAGAGTGTGATTCCTGATTGGGAGGGGGGGGAACAAACAAACACTGAACAACATCACCAAACAGGTAATTTTAACTTTAAACTTGTTATTTTTTCTACTGTCTGGACATGGCTACTAATAACAGATGCACAGACAAAATTCTTAAAGCTATGTGTGCAAATGCTAGGAGCTTAGGAGACAAAATTCCAGAAGTAATTGTGATAATGACAAGGGATAACCTAGATATTGTCACAATTACTGAGTCATGGTGCAATGAGAATCATGACTGGGACATAGCTATACCAGGATACAATTTATTTAGGAAGGATAGAATAGGAAGAATAGGAGGAGGGGTAGCAATGTATGTGAAAAAAGCATAAATGCTACTTTAATACAAAATGTTGAGGCCAAAACTGAGGCCCTTTGGGTCACCACGGAAACTGGGGAGTAGGACATTATTCGCATTGGGGTGATCTATAGACCACCAGGCCAGGGGCAGGATTTGGACAGGAACCTATTGTTGGACATCTCTAAAATGGCTTTAAAGGGAGAAGTCATAATCATGGGAGACTTTAATTTACCTGAAGTAAATTGGGAGGGGTCCTTTGCAAGTTCAACTACAAGTGGCAAATTTCTAAATTCCTTACAGGGAGCATCTCTCAAGCAATTGGTGAGGGAGCCCACTCGCAAAGACTCAATATTAGATTTAATTCTTACAAATGGTGACAGGATATCAGACATATGTGTGGGTGAGCACCTGGGATCCAGTGATCATCAAGCAGTATGGTTTAGTATAAAAACAGGATCCAACTCCTGTCACACAAAAACAAAGGTGTTGGATTTTAGAAATGCTGACTTTGCAAAAATGGGGAGATGTTTAAGTAATTCATTGGTGGACTGGAGGAACTTGGAAGGGGTGCAGGAGTGATGGGAAAAACTGAAAAGTGCAATACTAAGGGCAACAGACCTTTGTATCAAAAGGCTTAGCAAAAGCACCAGGAAAAGTAAGCCAGTGTGGTTCACAAAAGAAGTATCAACTAGTGTGAAAGCAAAAAAGATGGCTTTTAGGAAATACAAACAGACTCAAAATAATAATGACAAAGAGGTGTATCTTGACAGACGGAAGGATACTAAGAAAGTGATCAGACGTGCAAAGGCAGAAGCTGAGGAGAAAATGGCCCAGTCAGTAGATAAAGGGGGCAAAACTTTTTTTAAGTATATAAATGAAAGGAGAAAATCAAATGGAGGAATAATAAGACTTAAGACAGAGAGTGAGAATTTGGTGGAGGGAGACAAAGCAATAGCAGATCACCTAAATAATTATTTTTGCTCAGTATTTACTACAGAAGGAGAAGGGAAGGGGCCCCAGTTACGTTGCAAGGACATTCATAAAAATAAGGTTGATGAAAGTACATTTATAGAGGAGAAGGTCCTAACTGAACTTTCAAAACTAAAAGTGGATAAATCAATGGGGCCAGATGGGATACACCCAAGGATACTAAAAGAGCTAAAAGATGTGCTGGTGGCACCATTAACAGAATTATTTAACCAGTCACTAAATACAGGTGCCATTCCAGAGGACTGGAAAAGAGCAAATGTAGTTCCATTGTACAAAAGTGGAAGCAAGGAAGAAGCAAGTAACTACAGACCAGTCAGCCTTACATCAGTAGTAGGGAACATAATGGAAAAACTACTAAAAGAAAGAGTTGTGGAATATCTTAACTCAAACAACTTACAGGATCCAAAACAGCATGGATTTACTGGTGGGAGATCATGCCAAACAAATCTTATTGACTTTTTTGACTCTGTGATGAAAATAATAGATCAAGGGGGAGCTGTAGATGTAGCATATCTAGACTTTAGTAAGGCATTTGACACTGTCCCACATCGCAGACTGCTAAATAAACTTGAAAGCCTGGGGGTGGATTATAAAATAGTTAAATGGATAAGAACCTGGTTGCAGGATAGGAAACAGACAGTTGTAGTAAATGGAGTGCAATATATGGAGGTAAATGTTACCAGTGGAGTACCCCAGGGATCTGTACTCGGACCAGTTCTCTTTAATATCTTTGTTGGTGACATTGCAAATGGTATTGAAGTGAAAGTATGCCTTTTTGCAGATGATACAAAGATATGCAACAGGGTAGACACACCAGGAGGGGTAAAACAAATGATTGATGACCTAGCTAGGCTTGAAAAATGGTCAAGAACATGGCAACTACAGTTTAATGCTAAAAAATGCAAAATCATGCACTTGGGTCTCAAAAACCCAAAGGCTAAATATAGTATCAAGGGTACTATAATGGAAATTACTGAGGAGGAAAGGGATTTAGGAGTCACTATTTCTAGTGAGTTAAAGTCAGGAAAGCAATGCAACAAAGCAATGAGAAAGGCAAGTCAGATGCTTGGTTGCATAGGGAGAGGAATCAGTAGCAGGAAAAGAGAAGTAATAATGCCACTGTATTGGTCATTGGTGCGGCCTCATCTTGAATACTGTGTCCAGTTCTGGAGACCATATCTCCAGAAGGATATAAATACATTAGAGAGTGTACAAAGAAGGGCAACTAAAATGGTGCATGGCCTACATCACAAAACTTACCCGGAAAGGCTAAAAGATCTTAACATGTATAGTATGGAGGAGAGAAGGGAAAGGGGAGACATGATAGAAACTTTCAAATATACCAAAGGTTTTAACAAAGTTCAGGAGGGAAACATTCTTCAAAGGAAGAGAAGTATTAGAACTCGAGGACATACACTGAAACTGGAGGGAGGCAGGTTCAGGGGAAATTTAAGGAAAAAATATTTCACAGAAAGGGTAGTGGTTAAGTGGAATAGCCTCCCATCAGAGATGGTAGAGGCTAAGACTGTAGGGCAATTTAAACATGCTTGGGATAGGCATATGAATATCCTTACAAAGAATTAAGGTTCAAAAAGGGTTGCGATTACCTAAAGGATAAAAAAATGGGCAGACTAGATGGGCCAAGTGGTTCTTATCTGCCGTCAAATTCTATGTTTCTATGATACACAACTGTACTTGTCCTTTGCTCCGGGCACTAATAACCCAATAGCAACCCTAAATGGCTGTCTAGCTGAGCTACAGGAGTGGAAGAGCGCCAGTTGGCTGCGACTGAACCCGGATAAAACAGAGGTCCTTATGATACGACCGCAACATCAAAGGACAAGACTGCAGCATAGCCAACCAACTGGACTTACACGCTGGGATTCAGAATTACAGACCACTGATCGTGTGCGGAATCTTGGCGTTGTCCTGGATGGTGGCTTGACACTTAAAAATCAGATATCAGCCACAATCAAATCCTCATTCTTTCACCTGAGGAACATAGCCAGAATCAAGCACTTAATTCCCTCAGATGATCTGCCAAAAGTCATACATGCATTTGTATCATCTCGATTAGACTACTGTAATGCCCTCTACCTTGGTCTCCCAGCAAAAGAATTGCAACGCTTACAGCTGGTGCAAAACACAGCTGCCAGGCTTTTAACCAACCAGCCCCATTCTAGCCACATAACACCCATCCTTTACTCCCTTCACTGGCTGCCTGTAATATGGCGAATCATCTTCAAGATTGGCTTACTGAGTTTCAAAGCATTACATGACCAGGGCCCAAGGTACCTGAAGCAGCTTCTGACCCCATACTGCCCCACTCAATTACTGCGATCTGTAGATGAAGGACTTTTAGCAGTACCTAGAATCTCCCGTAATTCATCTGGGGGTCGAGCTTTTAGTCATTCGGCTCCGACTCTGTGGAACTCACTTCCCCACACAGTACGAGAGGCCCCAACTATAGAATCCTTCAAAAGTAGACTCAAGACTTTCCTGTTTACTCAAGCATTTCCATAATGTCCTTCTAGTATCTTCGTGCTTCTGTATTTTATGAAAATGTACTTCATTATTTTCTGTACTATATTATGCTATGTATCTGTTAAGCGCCTTGAGTCCTATTGGAGAAAGAGCGCTATATAAATAAAATTATTATTATTATTATTATAATTATTATTTAATGTGTATATAAATATATATATATATATATATATATACACATAATTATCAAGGAAGTATATAATAAAACACATAGTCTGATATTGTCCAAGGCACGGTCTAAAACATGTCAGAAAGAAGCATATTCTTCAAACAGTTCCAAGGGTCTGACACACATGCCAGAAAGATTACTGTTAATGCCTAGAAAGAGGAAATGGAGTACATACTGTACAGCAAGGTCGCTAGACAAGGAATCACAAGAGCAGATTAACCTAGTGATCTGCAGCAGGCTAGACTAGCCACAGAGTAGATAATCACCTAGTTTTGATTGCTAGGTTTACACCCATGGAGTCTGGGACCAAAGATTACAAGAGTCTGGGACCAAAGATTACAAGAGGATGAAGTCAGAATTTTATATGTGTAGTCTAGTCTCATACAGTAGATGCATAGTACATAGTTACATACTGTAGTTAATGAGGTTGAAAAGAGGCAAAATGCCCATCGGGTTCAACCTGTAATCTGTTTTATGCTGAGTTTATTATAATGTCCCAATTGAAGTAATGTTTTAGGTTTAGTTATCAACTGTAAATCATGTTCCTCCCAGATTAAAAATGTCAATATTTTAAATGCTATAACCTTGGATATCTTTTTTGGTCAGAAATGTATCCAATCCATTTTTAAATGCATACATAGTGTCCGCCATTACCACCTTCACTGGCAGGGAATTCCAGATCCTTATTGCCCTAACAGTGAAGAACCCTTTCCTACGTTGAGTATGGAATTTTCTGTCCTCTAGCCTCAGCGAGTGACCTCACGTCTTAAACAGAGTTCTTTTAATAAACAATTCCTTTGATAACTCTTTGTAATTTCCCTTTATATATTTGAAGATATTGATAATGTCTCCTCTTAGACGCCTCTTTTCTAGTGTATACAGTTTCAACCTAGTGAGCCTTTCCTCATACTCCAGTCCCCCTAGCCCTTTAATCATTTTAGTAGCACGCCTTTGAATCCTTTTGAGTTCACAGATATCTTTTTTATAATGTGGTGCCCAAAATTTAACATAATATTCCAGGTGCGGACGTACCAATGATTTGTACAGCGGCAGGATTACACTCTCGTCCCTTGTCTCAATTCCCCATTTTATGCACGCTAGCACCTTACTTGCCTTCTTTGCTGCACTTTGACATTGTGTACAGTTATTTAGCCTATTATCAATGAGTACCCCCAAATCTTTTTCCAATACTGTTACCCCTAGATTTTCCCCATTTAATATGTAGGTTGCAAGTTTGTTTTTAGTCCCGAAGTGCATAACTTTGCATTTTTCTATATTGAATCCCATTTTCCATTTAGACACCCAGGTTTCATGTTTAGATAAGTCATTCTGTAGAGACTCCACATCTATTTCCAAATTAATTACCTTACACAATTTAGTGTCATCTGCAAAGATTGACAATGCCATACTGTGGTGTTCTTAAGTCCTTCTTGTCTTTGGTCTGAGGGCAATATTCAGATATATGTGTGACCTAAATAACTGTGACAATCTTGAAAAATAAAGTGCATGCGTGGGAAATGAGTAGCGTGAAATTATAGACTAAGTATACAAGTTAATAAAATGATGAACAGTATGTTGTAGGAATATAGAAAATATATTTCAATTAGCACTGTAGGTCAGTCCTGAACTCTTGGTTGGCATTCCTCTATAGGAGTTTAAATGTGACAGTTAAAAATAATGGAAATTGGCCATTAATCCGAGAATTACACACTTGACTTAAATGAGTCAGTGGTCAACAATACAGTAACATTTTTACTACTCACTATTATGTTTTACAGTATAGAACACTAAACATTGTATTGTAGAGTAATGTGATTATACATTTCAGAATGAATCCATAATTCAGCTCCCAATACTAGTGACTGTGTGGGCATCACATTGGCAGTATTGACTGGGCACAAAACATATTAATATACTACAGTATTTCAGATAAAAGCATAGTGTGAGAAAATGTGTATATAAAGTGAATGCTTTGTGTAAGATGTTAAGGAAAGGGTATGTTCAAAAGCATTGCAACAAACATGTCCTCAGTTTTGAACTAGAAGCTTTGGTGTCTCTACAGGTCTTGTACGACATTCAGTAATAAAAACACTTTTACTTTCCCCACAATACATGCTATTCATTGCACATTTGTTTGTAGGGCTGTAACTTGCTGCCAGCTGTGTTGTAAAGTTCGGGCCTTTCCTCTGGTGTCTTGGCGTCTATCATAAGTTCCTTAAGTAGAATCGTCCATTGTTTTTTTCTTTTATTTTCCAAGGTTCATGACTGATTATACAGCTGGATGATAAAGAAATGGGTTTTCTATATTCTGTTGCTATTTGGGTTTATAGATGAGAAGGTATTTTTGTTCAGTTTTACAGCTTCTTTTAGATCATCTTGGAGTAGATTAGCAAACCATGTTCTCTTTATTAATATATATCATACCTATGCAAAAACCCAATCATGACCCCTTTTTCTTACATACATGGGTACAAGTAAAACTTAGAAATCCTAAGAATGTGGACATTTTGTGACCTGTATATTCAAAGAAGCCAAATATAGACAGCAACTAGGAACACTTGCACCAAGAGTCTTTAGAATGTGAATTTTGATTAATGACTAATAGTTTTTTACAGATTAAGGGGTCGATGTATCATTGATTGCAATCATCTTGCAATAATCTTCCATTGTCATCAGCAGTTTATTATTGTTTGTGCCAGCCGATGCACTTCTTGCCGGGATAGCTCTTCTGGAGCTTGATACATGGGGTCATATCATAGCCCCAAGGAAACATATGAGGGCTGCTATGTCACAGGACTACAGTAGATATCTCGACCCACTTTACATACAAGGGGATCCATAAGGACACATTTTCTATTTTTTTTGTCAAGTGATCAAAATACAGTTTTTCCAATACCACAAGCTAGTGACAAACACTTTCAATGCTGCTAACCTTTTAGCCATCATTGATTGGAAAAAACACCCCATCCCTCTGTGTCAGTTTCACCAATAAAATCTGTGGGAGGGTTAAGGTTAGGCTGCAGGGAGGGGATGGGTGTGTGTGGGTGTAAAGGGTTAGGCACATCCAGGTAGGGCTAGATTTAGGCTGTGGGGAGGGAGGGTTATGGTTAGACTACAGGGGGTTGGTGGAGGGTTAGGCATGCCAAGAGAGGGTTAGGCTAAGGGAGAGGGAGGGTTAGGTTGCGGGGGGTGGAGGGTTAGGGTTAGGCTGTGTGGGGAGACTTAGGGTTAGGCTGCTGGGGGGTTGGAGGGTTAGGCTGCGGGGAGGGAGGGTTAATGTTAGGCACCACTGGGGAGGGTTAGGCTGCAGGGTTAGGGTTAGGGTTAGGGGGGTAAAGATTAGGGTTAGCTACCTAAATTCACCAGTGTCTGTATTTTATACTTCGGGATGCCACTGTTGGTATTTTGACAGCTGGCATCCCACCCACTGGGATCCCGATACCAATTTGATCAAACAGTCCTGATCATCTACCTGTAATTATGATGGAGACTTTAATTGTGTTAAGATCATGGACTTGGTTTATTTGGTTTGCTACATCTCAATTAAATCTGGAGACATATTCAGTTGAAGCTGATCTCATACTCATGTCATCCTTTCTCATGCCTGTTTGTCACTCATTCATTTCTGACAACCCTGGGATAACTCTTATAAAATTTTTGATTATTGCCTGCTAATAGTAAATGTAGATTTCCAAATGAACATTTTAACCCAGTAGTTAATGTTTCCACATAATGTGTTGCTCACAAGTTAATAAACAAATATAGAGCTCTTTTTCAGTATCAGTGCAGGTACTGCCTCAGAGATGCTGGTTTGGGATGCTTTTCAGCATTGGTGGCTTAAGAGAGGAGAGGGCCCTTGCATAGGCTCTGTTGAGCTTCCTCCTCTCTGGCAATGGCCGCAAGCTGTATACTCTGACTTTTTGCTGGCGTCTACTGCGCATACACAGGTCTCCAGGAACATGGCATCTGTGCGTTATTACCAGGGACATCTCATGGGCCTCTGGACTCAGGGGTCTGCATGCATCGCACACCCTGCACCCATTATAAATACACAAATGCTTTTCAGACATCTACTAGAGGTCCCAACAAAATAAATGAAAAAGTTGGACTTTATTCAGATGTTAACTTGAAAATTCTGAATGACAGTTATGTGGCCTCTATTACTAATATTAACCATACAGCACTTCTGGAAGTGAAACAACTGATAAGAATGAAATTCTTCTAATATAAGCAATACACTGGTTTGAGAATATGAACCAAGAGAATGTTGCAATTATTTTATTAGGCAGCAATACTCAAATACTGTTATTATAGAGCTTAAAACTAATAATGTTTCTGCTATAATTAATGAATGTGTTAAATCGTAGTGTAAACAATAACATTCTTTAATTTTAGCTGCTTTGCAGAGACAATGAGGCCTATGTGAAAGATCTCTGTGTGGTAACACTTATGCCTGGTGATGATCTGTTCTTGGAAAGAGATATTACTCTCAAGGAGGTTTGAATGGTCTTTCCTCTAAGTGGTATAAATTCCAGGCAGTAATACTGCTGTCTACTGTATGGAAGTACTGTATTGCAACCTGCAGAACTACCACACTCACTGGGACAGGCTATTAACCCTATAAATAACTCTACTGACTGTGGCTCATATTTTCTCACAAGTTTGATTAATGCAGATTCAAAAATGTTGCCAAATACTAGCAATTACACTTAATCATGTAATAAATACTGTAATGCACTAAGATCTATCCGGATTCATGTCTGGGAGCTTTACTGCAATTACTGTAATCTCAGAAGATTTTAGTGATAAATTAATGAAGATAACACAGTTATTAGAATCTTACCTTACTAAATCCTGCCAAAGCTTAAGCTTTATGTACTGTTGAGTGGCAGCATCCCCGGGCTGTTATTGAGAGTGTTGGTTGTTGGCCAAACTTTTTACATTAATTACAGTTGCTTTATATCCTACTGTAGAATTAGAACAGTTGGTTTGATCTACAATATGTCCCTCTGTCATTAAATACTGATAAACACCAGGAACTCCCTCATTTCCTAGCCCTGTTTTCACTGCCTATAGAAACCCTGGTGCAATCAATATAGGAAGTCAAAAATGTTCAAGGGCTCAAAATTGGATGGGGAAGAGAAAGAAAAATTCTCTGTATACAGAAAGTATGTTGCTGTGTCAATCGGATTTTCTCTACTCGACTCATCTACTATAGACTTACTTGATTTGTCCAGTTTTCTGCTTTTTGGAATTCATTGGGATAAAACAAATTGGTTTATTAGATGAAGGATCAAAGGAAATGCAATGAATTACTTTTTGGTTGTGGATGAAAATGCATCTTGTAAGTGTAAAACATAGTGTGACTGCTAAAGTATCTTGATTACTCTGTTATCATCATACACAATACAACCCAATAACATTAAGTGGAGGTGAACTTTAAGAAACTTAAGGGCAGATGTACTAAGCCTTGGAGATAAATAAACTAGAAAGAGATAAACAACCAACCAATCATCTCCTGCAATAACTGTTATTTTTCAAACACAGCCTGTAACATGACAGTTAGGAGCTGATTGGCTGGTACTTTATGTCTTTCCGCTTTATGACATTCCAAGGCTTAGAGCATATCCCCCTAGGGAGTGCCCACTGGGCAAAGTACTAAATACCTCAGACAGAAACCTTAAAGCAAGCTAGTGCCATGAAAGGAAAGGTTGGCACTCTATATTATTTTAATTCTTTAATTTACTTTATATTATTTAGAATAATGGTTTTCCATCATATTGTTTTATGACTCATAAATTATCCTTAACTCACTTAGCGTGGAATAAGATCACAAAAAGAAATCAATATTTTAATATATCCATAATATTGTTACTATCGATAATCCATATGGTTACATTGTTATTACATTTCCGAACTTGGCTATAATATTACAAATTACAGATTCTTACTTATGAAATAGTCACAGTGTACATAAACAAATACATATTATATTATGTATACTAAATTGCCATAGCTTGGCAGAACTGGTTGTTGGAACTACACATATATCAAGACCAACGTTTTACTGCTTTATACATCATAAGAATGGATTGGCATTAATGCAGCTGCTGTTTTTGGAAATCTTCTATATTATTCCTTAGAATGCCAAAATGATCAACTCCCATGAAGGCATGTACTGTATAGATGTGTATATGTACATACATAGAATAGAACAGGAAAAATAATTCTGCATATGTATTTTACAACCAGTTTAACAAAAAGGTGCCTCATACACAGGGCATAGTTTTCCTGTAAGGAAAATATTTAGCACAAGTCTAGTCTCCATGACCGCAAGCACTAAAGCTGAGAAACATGTTATGATCTGTATCCATTTTATGACAGTGTTTTCTTTTCACATGCCTCACAGGGAAGGTGTTGTTTAAGCATGAATTGTATTATGGCAGCAGAGATCATAGAATGTTACTTTCTGCACTATCAAAACAGAAAGGCCACAGTGAAAACACACTGACTATGCAATATAGGCATTGTACTACCCACTAATGCACATAATCTAGCTCTAGTACACAACGTTAGTTTACTAGGATTATTTTAGATAAATGAAAAAAGTCAGTTGTTTTAAAAAGTATATGTAGTCTTTGAAATCCTATATAAGACATTTGTATAACTAAATAAGTTTTTATTATTTAAGGCAAGTTAGGGCAATACAGAAGAAGAATGTAATACATTTATGGGGTGTGGTATGCAAGGTCCACCACACTTAGGTCGACAGTGTCTAGGTCAACCACTACTGGTCAACAGTAAGTAGGTCGACATGGTTTCTAGGTCGACAGGAACTCTAGGTTGACATGTACTAGGTCGACATGACAGAAGGTCGACATAAGTTTTTGCACTTTTTCTCCGTACAGTGACCAGGATCCCCAATTAGTGCACCGGATCTCCTTGCATGGCTCGATTTGCTCGCCATGCTTCGGGCAAGGTTACCGTTCCCAATTGTAGTCCACGTGGATCATAATCCATGAAAAAGTGAAAAAAATTTGAAATACTCATGTCAACCTTTTAATTTAATTTAATTTAATTTAATTACAAGTATAGCTGATAATAAAAAATATTTTTTCCCGGTTGTATTTTAAGGCTAACAGTATGTCTAAAATAAAGAAATGTTACATACTGTATAGTGTAGTTAAATTTTTACATCAAAATTACAAATATACACATAAGCAAATAAATGTATCTGTACTTTACTCAGGAAAAATGCAATAAAATATGAACACATAAACTAGTGTGCCTATTTCTCTATATACAGTAGCACATAGCAAGGTGCACACCCACTTGGGACCTGCTCCAGTGAGAAGAGCATGTACCTCATTTTGTGGGTTGGCAAGTGAACATTAAGATTCAGTTATGCATGTATGACCAGGGCTGAAAGTAGGATTTTTGTCACCCGGGGCAAGGCACTTATTTGACACACCCCCACGTCATGCAGTACTGAAACCTTATTCACATTGCACCGCACAGTAGTATGCCTTATTAACATTATGCAACACAGAAATGCCCCTTATTCACGTTACATAACACAGTAGAGTCCATTATTCACATTACAACACGCAGTAGTACCCCTTATACATGTTACGCCACACAGTAATAATGCATCTTATACAGATAATGCCGCAAAGTAATGTCCCTTACACATCATGCCACACAGTAGTAATGCCCTTATACACTATGCCACACGTTAAGAGTACCACTCATTATCTACCCCTCAGATGGAGGCAACAGCAGGTGGAAGCAGCTAACTGCGGGTAGAACAGTCAGCTGGAGCATGTGGATTCAGCCATCAGAGCAGTCCCCTAGGTCTATCGGGCACCTACTGCACACTGTAATGTATATTAGAAGCAGCCCTGCCCTGAATCTCAATGCCAGGAGCTATGTACCATGACAATGCATTATATAGTAAAGGTGTTTGCAGGATACAGCACAACATCTCAAAATCAGATATATACACCCAAATCTAAATAAAAACATTACTGTGTGTCTTCTGTGGGCAAATCTGATGCAACCTCTGCAAAAACGAACAATATTGTCCATTATACACCTTAATGCAATGTTCCATCTAATATATTATTTAGAAATATAAAAGCATATACTGTAACACTGAATGATCATATCAAATAAGTACTGTATGTGACAGATATGTGAGCATTTTACATATCTCCTTTTGTTAAGAAGTGTCTTTTGAGCCCACTGGGGGCTGCTGCAAGTGTCAGAGGTAGTACAGTGTCCCGCCCAATGGATACCTTCACTAACTGGTAAGGCTGTGCTGCTGATGGCTTATCCAGATGTGTGACAATAGTGCGTGGGTATACTAATAAATCAATAAGTTTGATACATCCCTTTTCAATACTTGGGTTCAAGCATATATGGAGTTCTTTGCATTCCTCATACGTAGAACAGCTTTCACAGCAGGACCTCAATCGGCGATGTCATATGTAAATAAGAAGATAAGGAATATCGTGTAACACAGTTTTATTCATTCACATAAAGTTTCATACACACTTAATAACTTTTTTAGATAAAATCAAAATCCAGATAAAACAATGTTTCATAATACTGCACAGAGCACATGCAGCATATAGGAAAATCCCCAGGCTGAGTGTAAAAGTAAAGAATTACCGGATGGTCTGAGGATATATTTATCCTCAAACAAACGTGTTCTTATTGCCAGGCAACCTCCCGGGAAATGGTGTCCTGGACTCTCCGGCAAACCTCCTTCCACAACCAGCGAAGAGACACCTCTAGCTGCGCCGACGTGTTTCAGGCCTTTCTAGGCCCTTTTTCAAGGCTGATGTGCTCCCCATAAAAACCAGAATGCTTTTATTTCCAAACTTACCAATCACAGCATTGATTGGAATTAATTAAGAAATGAATGATAAAAATCTGTGTAAAACATGGCCACCTCCATATGTTTATTCCTATTACCATGGCTACCACTTCCTGTTAAATATCCCATAATCCTCATGGAGATAAAGGGGATCTAAAATAAAGTCTCTGTAAAACAGTATTAATAATCCCTAATTCATCCTAATCACTATAAATGTGCGATTCACTGAAGGTTCAATACGCTGCTATTATGAGACCAAACTTAGTCAGTCTCCACCGATCGTAATTGCCAGGTCCCTCCAGTTGCTAAGTGACAGTCCGAGTTCGTTCCCATAGACGTGACGTCACTTCCGCCCTCAGGGTCCGCTCTCCTAGACGGAACGTCATATCCGCCCTCAGTTCCGCTCCACGTCAGTGTGAAAGATGTCACGGGGCGGTGTTTCTCTTATATCCTGGCTCTCCTTCCAATGTTAGTGCAGGTTGTTATGGTGACGACAGTCCACATTTAAAGGTGCAGTCCATATAATATAAATATTGTCCATTTAAAATCCATGGTGAAACCTAATAATCAAAAATTGATGTTTTAATATATACCCCTCATCATGGGGATGAATGAATAAATATAACAAAAAAACACAATCTATAAGAGACTTCCTTTCAAAATATAAAGATATATAAATATATAGTACAAGTTCACAAAAACCACTTGACCTCAAAGTCTGAATTGAGACCCCCAGGTATCAATGTATTATACTTGTAGATTAGCTGCATTTCTAACTTAGCCAATAATTTGGGGGTATTTTTCTGGCGGTGGTTTGCTTCTACTCGTTTAATGCCTGCGAAACGTAAAATATGTCCTGGATCACAGTTATGAATTTTTTTGAAATGGTTAGATAAAGCATGAGTTTCCAGGCCTTTCTTCACATTCCTCAAATATTCGCCTATGCGAACTTTTAAAGTTCTTAAGTGTGTATGAAACTTTATGTGAAGGAATAAAACTGTGTTACACGATATTCCTTATCTTCTTATTTACATATGACATCGCCGATTGAGGTCCTGCTGCGAAAGCTGTTCTACATATGAGGAATGCAAAGAACTCCATATATGCTTGAACCCAAGTATTGAAAAGGGATGTATCAAACTTATTGATTTATTAGTATACCCACGAACTATTTTTATTCATTGTCATTTGGCGCCCCCTATAGTGTATTACCAATTTTATTGTTGTATTACTGTCTTGGGAGTGGGAACGTCCTCATCAGGTATACACGGTTAAGGCAGCCTACACCGCGCATTGGAGAGGTGCTCCATCTACTTTTTCCAGTATATCCAGATGTGTGGGCTGTCTGCAAGTGGTTGACGGTTGTGCCACCTATGCGCGGCCTTGATGGTGGTAGCTGGGACCTGGTGCCATCAGATTATCGTTAGATGTACTGATTCGTTTGTTGCTAGTGCCCTCCGATCTCCGGGTTAACCCATTGTGTGAGCCGAGGTCAGATGCTGAGCAGTGCCTCCGCGCTGGCTCTAGCTTCCAGGTCTAGGGTAAAGTGGTCCCACAGCCTCATGATATCATGAGTGTCTACCCTTCTCCATCTGAGTTTGCAGACTCTGCAGCCGGGAGGTTCCATGGAGCAGCATTTCAATGCAATGTAATGCAGTGCCTACCGCTGGCTGTTCCTCTCATGCCACTGATTGCTGCCTGTTGCAGCCTAGGGTCTCCTGTCAATGTTCTCTGCGCTCACTCATAATTGTCACCCAGGGCGCATACCCCTTTAGGGCCCCCACCCCCCCTAGTTGCAACCATGGTATGACCAATACTAGGCCTATGAATTTATATAGTTGTATAACTTTATCATATAACTAGGAACATCTCAATCCATGCCCCTACTTCCACGAGTAAACTTTCAAAGAACCTTCAATTGCCGCTTCAGCAAAAATAGGAGCTCACTATAAGGAAAGAGCATTACAAATTATGGGCTGATATGAAGTTGAATGAATGTTAGTTTTGGCAGTTCATGAATATGTTCATTTACACACTACACATGTGCAGTAAAATGCATTATTATCTAGATTTGTGCTCATCTTAGAATTGCATTTAGAGAGGGAGAGGGGTGGTCAAGTAAGGGTAAGTACATATAAATGTATCAGCTACCCATCACAGGCTCCAGCTATCCATCACACTCCACGTAGACTTAGATATCAACCTCGGCACTATAAACTAACAAGACACCAACAAAAACTGTCACGTAAAGTAGAACATTAGTGGGGTCAATCACATACTCCAGGTGACTTCCTTGCAGATTATCTACCAATCTTTTCAAAATACTCTGGACACTGCCAAACAAACATATTTCCAACTAACCCATGCTACGTTCTAATACATTTAAAACACTTCTTACCCCTCCCTCACCCAATCCACCAGCTACCATCATTGCACAAGATCTTCCTTCCTATTTCAAGGACAATGAGATTTAAAATGAAAATGGATCTTAGCCAGTGACCCACTCAACTCCATACCTGAACCCTCTGGCACCTTATCTTCATTTGATTCCACAAATGTAGATGTATCCACACTCTTCTTATCCTCTTTCTCTACTACCTCTCCCCTTGATTCTATACCCTCCCAAATCAGTAAACCTCTGTCTCCTGTGCTTATCCCAATCTTAATTAAAATCTGTAATCTCTCTCTCTCTCTCTCTCTACTGGATTATTTTAATCGCTGTTTAAGCATGTAGTGATTACTTCCATTCTAAAAAAAAACAATATTATCCTAACTCTCTCTCAAACTACTGTCCCATCTCCCAGCTTCCATGTTCCGCCAAGCTACCTGAGAGACTTGCCTACACTTGCTTCACACACTTTCTTAACTCTCACAACTTATTGGACCCACATCAGTCAGGCTTTCATTCACAACACTCCACAGAGACAGCACTGACTAATGTTGTGAATGATCTGGTTACTGCTAAATCTAAAGGCCAATACTCACTTCTTATTCTTATAGCTCTCTCTGCTGCTATTGACACTGTTTTCTACTCTCTTCTTATACAAATACTACAATCCTTAAGTCTTCAGGACACATCCTTTTCTTGGTTCTCATCTTACCTATCTACAGTAATCGCTCTTTCGGTGTTCATTTCTCTGAATCCACCTTCTCTTCACTACCTCTATCAGTTGGAGTACCTCAAGGCTCAGTCTTAGTCCCCCTTCTTTTCTCAAGCTATACCATATCTCTTGACAAACTGATCAGCTATTTCGGATTTCAGTATCATCTGTATGCATATGATATTCAAATCTAACTATCCTCCATAGATTTATCACCATCTGTATTGTGTCACTAAATCCTTTCTGCCATTTCATCTTGGAAGTCATCTCGCCACTTCACACTTAATATTTGCAAAACAGAATTCATTATATTTCCACCAGCCAATAGAAGTTACCAACCTGATATCTCTATCACGGTTGATAGCTTATCAATCAAACCTACCCAACAAGCTCACCTCCTAGGTATCATTCTTGACTCTGAACTGTCCTTTACTCCCCACATTCAATCTATCTCAAAATCATGTTACATACATATAAATAAATGTATACAAAATATTACCATATCTTACACAAGACTCCTGTAGTATTATTATTATTATTATTATTATTATTATTATTATCATCACAATATTCTCCTTACTCGTCTTCCCAAAAATAGTCTCTTACCACTACAATTCATTTAGATGCAGCAGTGAGACTGATCTTCTTCACAAACCATTAATTGTCTGCTGAGCCACCACTGGTTACCAGTATTCTACTGTATTTAATATACAATACTTTTACTTACATATAAGCTATTTACCAAACTGCACCAACATACATCTCTTCACTCATCTCAAAATATCTCCCTACTCAACCTCTCCGCTTTGCACAAGATCTGCATCTCTCATCCACATGTATTACTTGGTCCCATTCAAGATTTCGGGACACTTTTTTGCGCTACTCCCACTATGTGGAATTCTCTCCCATGAACAGTAAGATTTTCCTCTAGTCTCCAAGCCTTCAAACAGTCCATGAAAACTCACCTCTTCAGGCCAGCTTATCAGATCCAGTACTGACTGCATAACCTTCATAAGCTTTCCTACCCAATTAAATCCCCTCTATACAGTCTATACACACCCTCACATATTTTGTCTTTATTCACTTTCACATACTCCTGGCCCCAAGCTAACATTGCTGTGTGATCATATCATGCAGCCAGGGTCGGACTGGCCCACAGGGGTACAGGGGAAACCACCGGTGGGCCCCACTGCCTGGGGGCTCTCCTCCTCCTCTAGTGATCAGGTTCCAGACTGTGTTCTTGAATTATACTTTATACATATGTTACCTTATACTGCACTGGACAATGATGTATTCTCTACAGTGCATTGCCAATATTTATCTGGTACATTATCATGCATGCACTAGCAGTATTTATTTATTTGTCAAGGGGCCCAGCCCATGCACTCACTAATGGTTAGGCAATACAATGTAGCAGCTGGCTCCACCCCCTCTGGAGACTGACCACACCCCTAAACATGGGCCCCTACCACAGCATTCCCCGGTGGGCCCTTCACGCCCCAGTCCGACACTGCATACAGCCCATTACGAACCTTTGAAATCTGGCAGAACCATTATGCAATAGGTTCAATAGCATCTACAGTATGTCTTGTGTATCAATGTCTATTTCCCTATAGATTGTAAGCTTGCGAGCATGGCCTTCCTACCTCTATGTCTGTCTGTGATAACCCAGTATTGTTCTATTACAATTCCAATTGTAAAGTGAAACGGAATATGCCGCGCTATATAAGAAACTGATAATAAATACTAAATAAATAGTTGCACACCTGGCATACACCTAACACAAATGGGTTGTACATATGTGTGACTCAGTATACATCTTTATACATTTTTATGCCTAAATTCACAATGTAGATGTTTTTAGATATATGTGCTTCTCTGTATGCCCATTTAGGGAAACCCAAGATCCAAATAAACTTTAATGAACATGCACTCATGTACTGAAAGATGTCTCTTAATTAACATATATGTAATAAAATAATAAAGCCAGTGGTAATAATATATAAACATATCAATGTGGCCATAATGTACAGTATAGTTTGTATCTGACCCTGACCTCCAAGTTTAGTCCCAGATTTTACAGATTTGTTCTTGTAAATATTTCTCTAGAAAGTTTAATATTGACCAATTATACAATTCAGAATACACTTATTATATAAAAGATATGTAATGGTCAATGCTATTGATATCCTTGGACTTAATCAACAAACATGCTAATGTGTCCACATACACATTTGCTGAAATTGTGCACTATGGACTTTGCAAATTAGTCTGGCCAAACTTCCTACTAGATTTTTTCCTCAGAATATACTGTACATCTTATTCATGCCACTACTACTGCAAACTTCAAATACAAAGGAACACTGCTATTGGGTCTGGCAGTACATGTACATTCTGATATGAATGGTTACGTCACATACAATATTGTTTTGCTTAATCAGCAGAGGCATAACTAGGGTCTTTGGCGCCCAGGGCAAGATGGTGAACGGCAAACCCCCCCCCCCCCCCCATGCCTATGAAACTTTGTGTGCACTGAAGGTGCGTTAAAAAAAATGGGCGTGGTCGCATTCAGGAAGGGGCATGGTTACTGAAAATGAGGGGTGTCAACATGACTCACCACCCGTTTCTAGTCACTCTTGAAAAATCCCTTTCCATTCCATATTTTTCACAATGGGGAACCTCTGAAGAAATGGATCTTCCCTGGGAAGACAGAATCTTCATTCCATTTTCCCTATTCATGTAGGATATCACATTGGCCCTCATTCCGAGTTGTTTGCTCGCAAGCTGCTTTTAGCAGCATTGCACACGCTAAGCCGCCGCCTACTGGGAGTGAATCTTAGCTTATCAAAATTGCGAACGAAAGATTAGCAGAATTGCGAATAGACACTTCTTAGCAGTTTCTGAGTAGCTCCAAACTTACTCGGCAACTGCGATCAGTTCAGTCAGTTTCGTACCTGGTTTGACGTCACAAACACACCCAGCGTTCGCCCAGACACTCTCCCGTTTCTTCAGACACTCCCGCGTTTTTCCCAGAAACGGCAGTGTTTTTTCACACACTCCCATAAAACGGCCAGTTTCCGCCCAGAAACACCCACTTCCTGTCAATCACATTACGATCACCAGAACGAAGAAAAAACCTCGTAATGCCATGAGTAAAAATCCTAACTGCATAGCAAATTTACTTGGCGCAGTCGCACTGCGGACATTGCGCATGCGCATTAGCGACTAATCGCTGCGTTGCGAAAAAAAATTAACGAGCTAACAACTCGGAATGACCCCCTTTGTCCAGAAGATGCCTGTTTGTGTAAGTATATTAACAAGGTCATCATCATACAACAGCGGTTCAACCACACTCACATCCTGCCCCCTGCGGCGTCTCTCAGCACGCCATCATCTTCCCCCTTGCATCTCTCAGCCATACCATTTCCCCCTTGCGTCTCTCAGCCACACCATCTCCCCCTTGCATTGTCTCTCAGCCATACCATCTCCCCCTGTGTCTCTCAGCCACACCATCATTTCCTCCCTGCGTAGTCCCTTCGTACACCCTCACTTTACCCCACCATTGTATCTCAGCACACCACCTCCTGCCTGAGACTCCCTGCACACCATCATCTCCCCCCGCATTGTCTCTCAGCACAACATCATCTCCCCCCTGCATCATCTCACTGATAGCATGAGGCTGACAGCAGTGGATCACAAGGAGAGGGTGATGCCAGGGAGAGTGTGAAAGCAGTGGGAGATAGAAAGAAAGACAGACAGATAGGAGATAATATAGACAAAATAGTGAAATCAGCATAAGATCCTGTGTCAGTGTATGTCGGTGTGTATGTACAGCTGTCAGCATGTGTATGTCTGTGTGTATGTATAGGTGTCAGTGTGTGTATATACTAGTGATGTGCACCGGACATTTTTCGGGTTTTGTGTTTTGGTTTTGGATTCGGTTCCGCGGCCGTGTTTTGGATTCGGACGCGTTTTGGCAAAACCTCACCGAAAATTTTTTGGCGGATTCGGGTGTGTTTTGGATTCGGGTGTTTTTTACAAAAAAACCTAAAAAACAGCTTAAATCATAGAATTTGGGGGTCATTTTGATCCCATAGTATTATTAACCTCAATAACCATAATTTCCACTCATTTCCAGTCTATTCTGAACACCTCACACCTCACAATATTATTTTTAGTCCTAAAATTTGCACCGAGATTGCTGGATGGCTAAGCTAAGCGACACAAATGGCCGACACAAACACCTGGCCCATCTAGGAGTGGCACTGCAGTGTCAGGCAGGATGGCACTTCAAAAAAAATAGTCCCCAAACAGCACATGATGCAAAGAAAAAAAGAGGCGCACCAAGGTCGCTGGATGGCTAAGCTAAGCGACACAAGTGGCCGACATAAACACCTGGCCCATCTAGGAGTGGCACTGCAGTGTCAGGCAGGATGGCACTTCAAAAAAATTGTCCCCAAACAGCACATGATGCAAAGAAAAAAAGAGGCGTACCAAGGTCGCTGTGTGACTAAGCTAAGCGACACAAGTGGCCGACACAAACACCTGGCCCATCTAGGAGTGGCACTGCAGTGTCAGGCAGGATGGCACTTCAAAAAAATTGTCCCCAAACAGCACATGATGCAAAGAAAAATTAAAGAAAAAAGAGGTGCAAGATGGAATTGTCCTTGGGCCCTCCCACCCACCCTTATGTTGTATAAACAGGACATGCACACTTTAACGAACCCATCATTTCAGCAACAGGGTCTGCCACACGACTGTGACTGAAATAACTGGTTGGTTTGGGCCCCCACCAAAAAAAAAAAACAATCAATCTCTCCTTGCACAAACTGGCTCTACAGAGGCAAGATGTCCACCTCATCATCATCCTCCGATTCCTCACCCCTTTCACTGTGTACATCCCCCTCCTCACAGATTATTAATTTGTCCCCACTGGAATCCACCATCTGAGGTCCCTGTGTACTTTGTGGAGGCAATTGCTGCTGGTGAATGTCTCCACGGAGGAATTGATTATAATTCATTTTGATGAACATCATCTTCTCCACATTTTCTGGAAGTAACCTCGTACGCCGATTGCTGACAAGGTGAGCGGCTACACTAAACACTCTTTTGGAGTACACACTGGAGGGAGGGCAACTTAGGTAGAATAAAGCCAGTTTGTGCAAGGGCCTCCAAATTGCCTCTTTTTCCTGCCAGTATACGTACGGACTGTCTGACGTGCCTACTTGGATGCGGTCACTCATATAATCCTCCACCATTCTTTCAATGGTGAGAGAATCATATGAAGTGACAGTAGACGACATGTCAGTAATCGTTGGCAGGTCCTTCAGTCCGGACCAGATGTCAGCACTCACTCCTGACTGCCCTGCATCACCGCCAGCGGGTGGGCTCGGAATTCTTAGCCTTTTCCTCGCACCCCCAGTTGTGGGAGAATGTGAAGGAGGAGATGTTGACGGGTCACGTTCCGCTTGACTTGACAATTTTCTCACCAGCAGGTCTTTGAACCTCTGCAGACTTGTGTCTGCCGGAAAGAGAGATACAACGTAGGTTTTAAATCTAGGATCGAGCACGGTGGCCAAAATGTAGTGCTCTGATTTCAACAGATTGATCACCCGTGAATCCTGGTTAAGCGAATTAAGGGCTCCATCCACAAGTCCCACATGCCTAGCGGAATCGCTCTGTTTTAGCTCCTCCTTCAATGTCTCCAGCTTCTTCTGCAAAAGCCTGATGACGGGAATGACCTTACTCAGGCTGGCAGTGTCTGAACTGACTTCACGTGTGGCAAGTTCAAAGGGTTGCAGAACCTTGCACAACGTTGAAATCATTCTCCACTGCGCTTGAATCAGGTGCATTCCCCCTCCTTTGCCTATATCGTGGCCAGATGTAAAGGCTTGAATGGCCTTTTGCTGTTCCTCCATCCTCTGAAGCATATAGAGGGTTGAATTCCACCTCGTTACCACCTCTTGCTTCAGATGATGGCAGGGCAGGTTCAGGACTGTTTGGTGGTGCTCCAGTCTTCTGTACGTGGTGGCTGAATGCCGAAAGTGGCCCGCAATTCTTCGGGCCACCGACAGCATCTCTTGCACGCCCCTGTCGTTTTTTAAATAATTCTGCACCACCAAATTCAATGTATGTGCAAAACACGGGACGTGCTGGAATTTGCCCAGATGTAATGCACGCACAATATTGCTGGCGTTGTCCGATGTCACAAATCCCCAGGAGAGTCCAATTGGGGTAAGCCATTCTGCGATGATCTTCCTCAGTTTCCGTAAGAGGTTGTCAGCTGTGTGCCTCTTCTGGAAAGCGGTGATACAAAGCGTAGCCTGCCTAGGAACGAGTTGGCGTTTGCGAGATGCTGCTACTGGTGCCGCCGCTGCTGTTCTTGCTGCGGGAGGCAATACATCTACCCAGTGGGCTGTCACAGTCATATAGTCCTGAGTTTGCCCTGCTCCACTTGTCCACATGTCCGTGGTTAAGTACAACTGCATTTTTTAGGACACTGGGGACTCTTTTTCTGAGGTCTGTGTACATTTTCGGTATCGCCTGCCTAGAGAAATGGAACCTAGATGGTATTTGGTACCAGGGACACAGTACCTCAATCAAGTCTCTAGTTGCCTCTGAATTAACGGTGGATACCGGAACCACGTTTCTCACCGCCCAGGCTGCCAAGGCCTGAGTTATCTGCTTTGCAGCAGGATGACTACTGTGATATTTCATCTTCCTCGCAAAGGACTGTTGGACAGTCAATTGCTTACTGGAAGTAGTACAAGTGGTCTTCCGACTTCCCCTCTGGGATGACGATCGACTCCCAGCAGCTACAACAGCAGCGCCAGCAGCAGTAGGCGTTACACTCAATGATGCATCGGAGGAATCCCAGGCAGGAGAGGACTCGTCAGACTTGCCAGTGACATGGCCTACAGGACTATTGGCTTCCTGGGTAAGGAGGAAATTGACACTGAGGGAGTTGGTGGTGTGGTTTGCAGGAGCTTGGTTACAAGAGGAAGGGATTTAGTGGTCAGTGGACTACTTCCGCTGTCACCCAAAGTTTTTGAACTTGTCACTGACTTATGATGAATGCGCTGCAGGTGACGTATAAGGGAGGATGTTCCGAGGTGGTTAACGTCCTTACCCCTACTTATTACAGCTTGACAAAGGCAACACACGGCTTGACACCTGTTGTCCGCATTTGTGTTGAAATAATTCCACACCGAAGAGATGATTATTTTTTGTATTTTGACCAGGCATGTCAATGGCCATATTCGTCCCACGGACAACAGGTGTCTCCCCGGGTGCCTGACTAAAACAAACCACCTCACCATCAGAATCCTCCTTGTCAATTTCCTCCCCAGCGCCAGCAACACCCATATCCTCATTCTGGTGTACTTCAACAGTGACATCTTCAATTTGACTATCAGGAACTGGACTGCGGGTGCTCCTTCCAGCACTTGCAGGGGGCATGCAAATGGTGGAAGGTGCAAGCTCTTCCCGTCCAGTGTTGGGAAGGTCAGGCATCGCAACCGACACAATTGGACTCTCCTTGGGGATTTGTGATTTAGAAGAACGCACAGTTCTTCGCTGTGCTTTTGCCAGCTTAAGTCTTTTCATTTTTCTAGCGAGAGGATGAGTGCTTCCATCCTCATGTGAATCTGAACCACTAGCCATGAACATAGGCAAGGGCCTCAGCCATTCCTTGCCACTCCGTGTCGTAAATGGCATATTGGCAAGTTTACGCTTCTCATCAGATGCTTTCAATTTTGATTTTTGGGTCATTTTACTGAACTTTTGTTTTTTGGATTTTACATGTTCTCTACTATGACATTGGGCATCGGCCTTGGCAGACGACGTTGATGGCATTTCATCGTCTCAGCCATGACTAGTGGCAGCAGCTTCAGCACGAGGTGGAAGTGGATCTTGATCTTTCCCTATTTTAACCTCCACATTTTTGTTCTCCATTTTTTAATGTGTGGAATTATATGCCAGTATCAATAGCAATGGCCTACTACTATATATACTGCGCACAACTGAAATGCACCACAGGTATGGATGGATAGTATACTTAATGACGACACAGAGGTAGGTAGAGCAGTGGCCTTCCGTACCGTACTGCTATATATAGTATACTGGTGGTCACTGTGTCAGCAAACTGCAAAACTAAAATGCACCACAGGTATAGAATGTAGATGGATAGTATACTTAATGACGACACAGAGGTAGGTACAGCAGTGGCCTTCCGTACCGTACTGCTATATATAGTATACTGGTGGTCACTGTGTCAGCAAACTGCAAAACTAAAATGCACCACAGGTATAGAATGTAGATGGATAGTATACTTAATGACGACACAGAGGTAGGTAGAGCAGTGGCCTTCCGTACCGTACTGCTATATATAGTATACTGGTGGTCACTGTGTCAGCAAACTGCAAAACTTAAATGCACCACAGGTATAGAATGTTGATGGATAGTGTACTTAATGACGACACAGAGGTAGGTACAGCAGTGGCCTTCCGTACCGTACTGCTATATATACTGGTGATCACTGTGTCAGCAAACTGCACAACTGAAATGCACCACAGGTATAGAATCTAGATGGATAGTATACTTAATGACGACACAGAGGTAGGTACAGCAGTGGCCTACTGTACCTTAATGCTATATATTATATACTGGTGGTCACTGGTCAGCAAAACTCTGCACTGTACTCCTCCTATATAATATTATACTGGTGGTCCCCAGTCCCCACAATAAAGCAGCACACTGAGCACAGGTATGGAGTGTTTTTCAGGCAGACAACGTATACTGGTGGTCACTGGCAGCAAAACTCTGCACTGTACTCCTGCTATATAATACAGCTGCTCCCCAGTCCCCACAATTAAGCAGTGTGAGCACAGATATATGCAGCACACTGAGCACAGATATGGAGCGTTTTTTTCAGGCAGAGAACGGATAATTGGTGGTCACTGATCAGCAAAACTCTGCACTGTACTCTGCACTGTACCAATAATGCACAATCAAGTTCAACAATAACGGAGAGGATGCCAGCCATGTCCTCTCCCTAACATTTCCAATGCACGAGTGAAAATGGCGGCGACGCGCGGCTGCTTATATAGAATCCGAATCTCGCGAGAATCTGACAGCGGGATGATGATGTTCGGCCGCGCTCGGGTTAACCGAGCCATACGGGAGAATCTGAGTATGGCTCGGACCCGTGTAAAAAGGGTGAAGTTCGGGGGGGTTTGGTTTCCGAGAAACCGAACCCGCTCATCACTAGTATATACAGGTGTCAGAATGTATATGTCAGTATATGTCGGTGTGTATGTACATGTGTCAGTGTGTGTATGTCGGTGTGTATGTATAGGTGTCAGTGTGTGTATGTTGGTGTGTATGTATCTATAGGTGTCAGTGTGGGTAAGTCAGTGTGTATGTATAGGTGTCAGTGTGTGTGTGTTAGTGTATGTCAGTGTGTATGTACAGGTGTCAGTGTGTGTATGTACATGTGTCAGTGTGTGTATGTCAGTGTGTATGTATAACTGTCAGTGTGTGTATGTCAGTATATGTCGATGTGTGTATGTCAGTGTACTGTATGTCACTATGTATGTATAGGTGTCAGTGTGTTTATGTTGGTGTGTATGTATAGGTGTCAGTGTGTGTATGTTGGTGTGTATGTATAGGTGTCAGTGTGTGTGTATGTTGGTGTGTATGTATAGGTGTTATTGTGTGTATGTATAGGTGCCAGTGTGTGTATGTTGGTTTGTATGTATAGGTGTTAGTGTGTGTATGTATAGGTGTCAGTGTGTGTATGTTGGTGTGTATGTATAGGTGTCAGTGTGTGTGTATGTTGGTGTGTATGTATAGGTGTTATTGTGTGTGTGTGTGTATGTATAGGTGCCAGTGTGTGTATGTTGGTGTGTATGTATAGGTATCAGTGTGTGTATGTTGGTGTGTATGTATAAGTGTCAGTGTGTGTGTGTATGTTGGTGTGTATGTATAGGTGTTATTGTGTGTATGTGCCAGTGTGTGTATGTTGGTGTGTATGTATATTGGTGTGTATGTATAGGTGTTAGTGTGTGTATGTTGGTGCCAGTGTGTGTATGTTGGTGTGTATGTATAGGTGTTAGTGTGTGTATGTATAGGTGTCAGTGTGTGTATGTTGGTGTGTATGTATAGGTCTCAAAGAGAATGGTGTTGATTCCACACAGATCTGCTCTCAGGGGTCACACAGGTATATTATGACATATATGTACCAACATTTAACAGAATTGTTCCAGGTATGAATCCTATGCGATAATTTCTCAGTTGGTGGTGCTCCCACAAGTCAGAATATTACAGTGGTAATAGAGGACAGAAAAGAAAACTCTTTTTTAGGGGCACTCTTTATCTATAATTTATTAAAAATATTACATTTTATTGATATGCATTAAAAAAGGGGATTTAGGTGTCCCGTTTTGAGTTCACAGACAATACAAACATTTAACAATAATTAGACAGAGAAAATGGAATCCCAATCAGTCATTTCAAGTAGCCAAATGGCTGTATTTAAGAAATAATAATCGGTCCAAAGATTGGTGAACATACAACAGTACAGATAAGTGTGCTATGTTTAGTAAGGCATATACAGTAAGTAGCACATGTGGATGTATATTTATAGACAAAAAATATATACAAATGTCAGCCAATGTAAATAGTGATTTCCAATTTTTGGGGAATAAATTCATCCTGTTAATCACGTATTGCATGCTATATTTTTGAACATAACATCAAAGTAGTGCTAGTAATTGTAGGCAAAAATATAGACTTAGGACAATAGTAAATCAATATAAATACATATAGGCAAAAATAAGAAACAATCTTCAGGTAACACATACAGTATATTATCTGTGTATGCCTATACACTGTTAATTAAGCATTACAATTTGTACAAATGTTGCTGAGCATACAGCAAATTAAATAATCACTGGTGGTATGTTTTAGGATTAATGTAGATATATTTATGTATGGAGAAGGCAAAGACTCATATGGACCACCCCCACTTCCACTGTCCTCCCGTATGTCCTAAAGGACAGTGAACGTGAGGATGAGAGCGTGGGAAGATGGGCCAGAAGTGAGAGTATAGAACAGGGGAAGGATCTACTGCAGTGGGACGGCCAGCACTGACACCCCTGTTGGTAAGTAACCAGCGCGGGGGAGTCAAATGGGTACGCCAGTGTGTGTATGTCGGTGTATCTAAAGGTGTCAGCGTGTGTATTTCGGAGTGTCAGCGTGTGTATGTTGGTGTACATATAGGTGTCAGTGTTTGTATGTCAGTGAATGTAAAGGTGTCAGCGTGTGTATATATAGTTGTCAGCGTGTGTATGTCAGTGTGTCAGTGTGTGTTGTTGGTCTACATATAGGTGTCAGCATGTGTAGGTCGGTTTGTCAGCGTGTGTATGTTGGTGTACATATAGGTGTCAACTTGTGTATGTGGCATTGTCTTACATCTATGTGTGATACACAGTACAGTAATACAGGTGTATTATACACAATAGCAGCTCCCACAGGTTATTATTACAGACATTACACACACACATACATGATACATACATATCACACAGTACATGATACATACGTGACACACACACACACACACACACAGTGCATGAAACATACATGACGCAAACACAAGAGACAGACCTGGGCTGGTGATGAGGCAACTGGATCCCAGGCAATGCATCAAGGGCCCTCTCTTTTGTCCAGGTGTAGTTGAGGCAGTGACCATCCCCAGCTTGGCAATCATTAACCAGTTCTCCAAGAAGCTGGTCTTGTTCCCCAGCAACAGGGCCACAGTGTCCCCGGGGTGGAGGCGGGCCAGGTAGAGCGATGCCGCAGCCCAGGAGCTCAGCACGCACATATTCCCGGGCGGCTGCGGAGCTTCATCTAGAAGAGACCCGGGAAGGAGAGTGACCCCCTGTCCTTCTAGCGCAGCACACAGTGAAGGGGCCGGAATCATGAACCACAGTGGCCACAGACATAATAAAACACCCCCGAAGCAGGGACACACTGTCCCCAGGGCGGAGGCTGGCCGGGGAGCACGATTCTGCAGCCCGGGAGCTCCGCACGTCCCGCAGCAAGTACAGTATGTCCAAGTGACTGTGATGTAACAGCTAGAGGAGACCCGGGAGGGAGCGCAGCCCAAGCCCATCCAGCGCTGCACACTCTGGTTCAGCCGGGAGACCCACATCAAGAGCTGCAGCGACGCGGACATAATAAAACGCAGTTTAGATACACTGCACTAGTGCACCCCCCTCTTCCAGGTCTGCCATGGCGCCCACAACCCCTAGTTATGCCACTGTTAATCAGTGAGTGTATACCAATTCCTGTGTAACAAAAGTACATATATAGTGCCCCTTGTATACCGTGAGTGACTCCGTATGTGGCTACGATGAAAATATGGTGCAAAATGTACAAAGTACAAATCTTTGCCTTCTGGCAGTATCTAAGGCATGCCAGGCGTCTCCCACCATATGGAGCAAAAGCACTATGTGGATGAGGACACATCTGTATCATGGGGATTGTAGTGCATCAAGGTTAGGCAGAACTGCATGTAATGTCTTTGATGCATTTGATAACATACAAAAGTACAATGCTGTATTTTTTAGCGTACACCTAAGGCTCCACAACAGAATAGACATACACATTTCACAGCATAGGTTTATAAAGTTTAGTATCTCAATTTTACATTTACATACAGTAAGTTAATATGTTACTGGAAGAGTCTACTTGACTATAAAATATGGCAATAAAAAATATTCTAAAGAACTTAATTTATATACTAAATGCAGGACTTTTTACTAGCTCAGTTAGAAAGTGAAATTGTAGGTGTAATGTTCTTATTACAGATGAGTAAAAATTTTAATACTTTTCCACCTCGTTCTGAGTTTGGCTGAATTTCTTCCGTGAAAATTGGCCATTTTGTTCATTCTTTGTCATGTACCCATTTTCCAATTGTCTGTACTATTTTTTTCAGCAGAAAAATCTTCACAAAGGGGATAATATGGAGTTGCAAGTCTGCCACAATTACACTTGCACTAAATGTATCCATCCATATACGCTGAGTTGTACGCATGTATGCAGGGGCATTGATAGCTGTGCCTGGCACAGATAATGAGGGAGGGGCATGGCAAATGCAGGAAGCTGAGGCCAGCCCTCATCATTTAAAAATATTTAAAAATAAAGATTCTGTTGGCCGCATGCGCTGAACAGGATGGGGAGGGGGGGTGAACAGCATGGGGTGGCAGGGATGGCTGCTGGAGGGGGGGGGGGTTGTAATCACTCACCATCACCGCATGTCGCACAGGAAGAGAGAGGACCCTTCTGCATCTGCCTCTCTCCCCAGTGCAGCACATATCACGTGTGTGCTGTGCTGGGGAGAAAGGCTGCGGCAGTGTCCTCTCTCTCCTGGCTCCATGCCGGCGCTGTCTACATCGGAGAGGGAGGGGCAGCGCGGTCTAGCCCCCTCACCTCGTGCCCCTCCATCAGGCCTGGGCCTGGGTAAAGAATACTTTCCCCCCCCCCCCCTCTTGGTGCCACTGATGAGACCACACTGCCCCTATCCATATGCTTGGCTTCATAGCTGTTATCATTATCCCTATTACTGGTGCAAGAGGTTTGTCTGAAAACAGATGGTTTTCTGTGTTTGCACAGCCTGCAAATTAGAGATAAGCCATTAGATATTTTGAAATCTTAACTCACCCAAATTTAAGGAATCCAAGTAAAACAGAGTCCCAATTCGTAGCATAGCTTGTTTTGGAACTTGGATTTAAAATCCGAATCTTGAGTTTTGGATTGCTTGTAAGTCCCTCCCTCATGATTTCATGTGCCCTTTCACACAGGAGAGTGAGGTCAAATTTTACTGTTAATGAGTGGAAATTAATGAAATTGATGTTAATTATACTGTTGGAACAAAAATAGGTCCAAATTTTGTAGCTGTTTTAGCAATTTTCAAGAAATCCAAAAACAATATTAAATCTGAATCTGAACCAAAATACTTGAGGGTGGTTTTGCTAAAACTGAAAACCAAAACCAAAATATGAGGGTGGTTTTGCCAAAACCGAAAGCCAAAACCAAAACACGATGGTCTACACACATCTTTACTGAAAATCTGTCTATATACCCTCTGCACAACTTCACTACAATTTGCCTACACGTGACTGCTCCATTTCCACCCATTTAAGCCAATGTACTAGCAAGTGGAAATGCAAGTGTGATGTGCTTGGCTCTTAATTACTCACAGATGCATACACACAGCTGTGGAGCATGCACAGTGCACAGAATTTCTCGATTCAGCTGCAAAATAAATATGTATACAGTGTGCATCAGCTCCACCAATTTCACAGCTCATTGCTGTGCCCCATGTCTAAAATAATTTATTTCTACAAACTGTGTGCATGAAGAAAAATGATAAACAGTAGCTATACTTGAGATTTACAAAGCAGGATAAACTGCTACAAAACTTGAAACTTGGAACGCAGGATAAGAAGAAGCAATACTTGAATGTTGCTAACTGCTACAACTGGATCAACAGATGAGAATAGCCACATATTGTACTTACAGGACCAGGAAACAAAGAAACATCAGATGTTACATTAGCAATGGATGATGTACCTGGAGGACTTTAAATAGGAAGCACTAGCTATTGAGTGGCAGTGATCACACACTGGAGGGATCACAGTCAGCTGACTCACATCATCATGGCACCACCCATGTTCCAGCTCCATAATGCAAAGTACAAGTGTAAAACCTGTCCTGCAGGACAGGTGAGTGATGAATCGCTATGAAGCGGCATCACTTAGTGCATGAAACTGGTTTTGGAGGTCCGGTTTGTGACAGTTTAGTGCATAAAATAGGTTTTATACACTGTGTACAAAAAAGTTGTACATGTTTTGTTTAAGAATTTGCTAGATTCTAATGTGTACAAATAAGTACTAATATACTATGTTTAATTATTTGTTGGAGGTATGTGTACCAACAAGTTCTTATGTGCTGAAGTAGTGCATCCGGAAAGTATTCACAGCGCTTCACTTTTTCAACATTTTGTTATGTTACAGACTTATTCCAAAATGGAATAAATTCATTTTTCACCTCAAAATTCTACACTCAATACCCCATAATGACAATGTGAAACAGGTTTTCATCTAGGATGTCTCTGTACATTGCTGCATTCATCTTTCCCTCTATTCTAGTCTATCTAGTCTCCCAGTTCCGGCCGCTGAAAAACATCCCCACAGCATGATGCTGCCACCACCATGCTTCACTGTAGGGATGGTATTGGTCTGGTGATTAGTGGTGCCGGGTTTCCTCCAAACATGATACCTGGCATTCACGCCAAAGAGTTCAATCTTTGTCTCATCAGACCAGAGAATTTTGTTTCTCATGGTCTGAGTGTCCTTCAGGTGCATTTTGGGAAACTCCAGGCGGGCTGCTATGTGCTTTTTACTAAGGAGTAGCTTCCGTCTGGCCATTCTACCATACAGGCCTGATTGGTGGACTGCTGCAGAGATGGTTGTCCTTCTGGAAGGTTCACCTCTCTCCACAGAGGAATGCTGCCGCTATGACAGAGTGACCATTGGGTTCTTGGTCACCTCCCTGCCTAGGGCCCATCTCCCCTGATCGCTCAGTTTAGACGGCTGTCCAGCTCTAGGAAGAGTCCTGATGGTTCTGAACTTCTTCCATTTACAGATGATGGAGGCCACTGTGATCATTGGGAACTTCAAAGCAGCAGATATTTTTCTGTACCCTTCCCCAGATTTGTGCCTCGAGACCATCCTGTCTCGTAGGTCTACAGACAATTCCTTTGACTTCATGCTTGGTTTGTGCTCAGACATGCACTGTCAAGTGTGGGGCCTTATATAGACAGGTGTGTGCCTTTTCAAATAATTGTCCAATCAACTAAATTTAACACAGGTGGACTCCAATTAAGCTGTAGGAACATCTCAAGGATGATCAGTGGAAACAGGATGCACATGAGCTCAATTTTGAGCTTCATGGCAAAGGCTGTGAATACTTATGTACATGTGATTTCTTAGTTTTTTCTTTTTTATAAATTTGCAGAAATCTCAAAAAAACTTTTTTCACGTTGTCATTATGGGGTATTGTGTGTAGAATTTTGAGGGGAAAAACTAATTTATTCCATTTTGGAATAAGGCCGTAATCATTATTGCACTAATCACTACCCACCAGTGAAATACTCCTTCCTGGACAGTGAATCATTACTTGGGAGTATTGTAGACTCTGAAGCAAGGAGTGCTGGACATTTTAAATAAGAAATATTGTTGCATTAATTATTGCTTACTAGTGGAATATTCCATTTAAGATAGTGAATAAATTGCTTGGGATTATTGCACACTATTTATGTTTGATGTGATCCTAAAAATGTACCAACTAATTAGTCCCTTATACGGACAAAAAAGATTTTATTGTTTTATATTTTCTGTTATAGTGGGGATAATTGTATATTTATTGTGATATTAACATTTTCTTACAGTACATGCCGCTAGAAGAGTGTGTTATTAAATTCCTATCCCTGAGATCACTAGCCCCGCTCCTATTGTTTTTGTTTTTGTTTTTATTTATTTAAATATGAGAGGTTTTGCAAATACCTCTTTTTGGAAGCAGCAGCGGGTTGTCCAAAGATTGGAATACTCATATACAAAAAATTATATATTTCCATCAGCAGGTTAGCGCAAAACCTTTATCTTTGTTGTGTCTAGTGTGTACTTAGCATTTCATTTGAGAAATCTGGCTCACTGATCCCCTTTGCAGCCAACAATAAATTTAATTTTACAAAATATTTTCAGCTGCTGCTGGTTTAAATGTCAGTTTATGATATTTGATTCATTTATATATCCCAATTAGTTCAGTACATCTAGCCATCCTTCTACATTTTACAGGTTTCTGGGTGTTCTGTACAAATAACAGAAACATATATGCATCAAATCCAGATTTTCTTAGCAGCACCATTTTCATTAAAGATTGATATGCTTGCTGCTACTGTATTTTCCACAGTTTCCCACAGGAGAATGTAGATAGGATGCCATAAAGAAGTAGATATACATAAGCTGTGGTCAATCTGACAAAGGTCAGTATCAAACAGAAGTAAACAGATAAAATCATAATTTATAGTATTCAGATTTCTGTCTGAAAGTTTACATTACTTAGGTAAAAGTACAAAATTTCTGAAGAAGGCAATGTGCAGGTGAAAGGTGTGCAGGTAGTATGCAACCAATATCATGAGTAATCAAAATCAATAAATAGAAAACAGGATTCAAATTCAGACAAAACTGAAAGCAGAAGGAAATTACATTTACAGTAGTGCTCCTAACCTTGTGCCTTTATAAAGTGTGCAGTATAGTGAAATTAGACATAGTGCACTACACAATCAAACTGATTCTCTGTGAAACACTAAGGATTTTTGTTGTATAATTTTGTATGTACGCATACAAGTAAATGAAATAACAATTTGCATCAGGCTAAACAATGCCAGGAACAAACAAGACAACATGCAAACGATATGATGTTGCTCACGATTTACCTTGAACTCCCTGAATCTCCCGGACAAACAATTTTGGCCCTCATTCTGCGATCCAATCACAAAAATTACTAACATGATGCGGGTGCATGCGCAGGACCCTTATTGCATTTTCTGCAGATGCCCTGCAGAAAATACAAATGCCTCTGCCTGTCAATTAGGCAGAGGCATTTGCAGGATTGGGGTAGGGGCGGGAATGCTCCATTTCTAAGACTGAGCATTGTGGAGGCACAAAGGGGGGCATGGCATGGGTGAGATTGGGGATGGCTGTGTGACATCACACGCAGCCAATGCGATCAGAAAAATGGCGGCGGGCCTCCTGCGGGTGCAGCCAGGCTGAATGGGCAGAAGGCTACCTAATTTTTAGCGATCACTACAAATTGCCAAACAATATGTATAAGCCATTTGTCACTACCAAACTGTTTGGTTTTAGCCTAATTTAACATATTATTCGTGATTGTAGCGTACACACTGCACGATTTGCTCCTAGTTGTTAGCAATATTTTCAAAATTTAGTTTCATGTATAGATGACAGAGAACTTTGCTAGCAACCTACGGCAGCGCGAATCGCTCGCAATATAGGTCATACACACTGAATGACTTTCAGAATTTGTCGTAACAAATGATCATTATCAGCAAATTAGTTTAGAATGTTGTCTAGTGTGTACCCAGCTTGAAAAGGAATAACAAATGGAAAAGAGTTTAGCAAACTTCTAGAGGGAATAAATGAGTATAATATGGCACTTATTTTAGGATACTTGGTGACAGTGTCAACTGAATCTAAAGATGGGTACACACTATTCAAAACATCAGTGGTTCCCGAACACAGTCCTCCAGTCACCCTAACAGTGCAAGGTTTACGGATATCCATGCTTAGGCACAGGTGACTTAATTAGTTCCTTAGTCAGTCTGATTATGCCATCTGTGCAGAAGCAGGGATATCCCTTAAACCTGTACTGTTGGGGTGCCGAGAGGACTAAGTATGGGAACCACTGCAATACATCATGCACTCTTGGTATTTTTGACATATCTGCATGACCATCATATATTGTGTACACCTAATCTATCATTTAAACACGTCATTCATTGCATCGTCCCATCTAATGTGCTGCACGTCAGGACAACAAGACCACTTGATACAGTACAGTATGTTGTATTGTGAAGTCTGACTCTGTTCTACAAGATGATTGCGTAGTGTGTACAATTAATTGGATACAATCCCTAGACACAATATAATGTGTCATCGTTACGAGGATAGCCTAGTGTGTATGCTAAAAATTGTCCTGGATTGTATGATTGCAAGTGAAATTGGAATGACTGTCGCATCGTTCAAGTGTGTACCTAGCTTATATACTGGGTTGGTATATTGTCATCACAGGTGCAAGCACCTCAGACACTTTATTTGCTTTTCACACCTGTGTGTAAATAACCACAGCTTGCCCAGTTCCACAGGATGATAATTTGGCTAACACAGAGGAAATAATACTCACTGAGGAAAGGCTTGAGGTTTATTTGTTCACCATTGATGACACAGTTTGACTGAAGTCACTTGTAAGACACAGAAGTCCTCCAATGTAAATCCATGATTTAATACAGCTGTCATGTGACTCAGCTATGCTTTTACAAACAAAAACAATGCAGTCTCCTGACCCTATCAACTTTCTATATGGCAGATAGTTTTTAACCAAATTATTTATCAGTAAGTGTTGTTCACTATCCTAACTAATACTTCATCACAGGTCCAGCATACAATCAACAGAAACATTGTAGAATATATAATGCAATCAGTAGTTGGGTCTTCAGCTCAACCTGGTGAGGGCTATGCCATGGTCTTCAGTAGGACCTAGGGCCTAATTCAGACCTAATCGCTCGCTAGGGTTTTTTTGTTCTGCTGCAAACAGATAGTTGCCGCCCATAGGGGAGTGTATTTTCGCTTTGAAAGTGTGCAAATGCATGTGTAGCAGAGCTGTACGAACAGATCTTGTGCAGTCTCTGAGTAGCCCAGGACTTACTCAGCCGCTACGATCACTTCAACCTGACTGGAATTGACATCAGGAACCCTCCCTGCAAACGCTTGGACATGCTTGCATTTTTCCAACCACTCCCAGAAAACGGTCAGTTGACACCCACAAACGGCTTCTTCCTGTCAATCTCCTTGCGATCGGCCGTGTGAGTGGATTCTTCACACAAACCCAACGCTGAGCGGCGATCCGCTTTGTACCTGTACTAACCAGCACTGGATCATGCCAACTTGCCAATAGAACTGTAATACAACTTATATTTTAACAAAACCAGCAATATACATATAGAGTGGGAATGTTTTATTAAAAAAAAAAAAAATCACATTTCAGCATTTGTCTAGTTGCCATAATTGCACTGGATTAAGCAACACTAGTTCTATCCACCCACTTAATCCCATAATTAAGTATGGACAAAGCATTGCCACTCATGTCTTGATCCAAAGCCATAGGTTAAAAGATCTTGACCATGGGTATATTTATAATTTAATTATTGTACTGTTAAAAAATTCTGATTTGTTTTGCATTTGTGCGATTAGATTCTAGTAGCGGCTGTAGTGGTTTATCACAATATATTGCTTATTATCTTATCAGATAATGATATGTCCATTAAACATTGCTATGAAAATATTTTAAACATCAATATTGCTGTAAAGTCTAAGTAAAAATTCCTTGATATGGTGACTAAACAATAAACATACCAGATGTTTGAGTTTACTACACGTACTGTAAATGTATTTTGCGTAAACACAATTAAAACTTGTAAAAGGCACATTTATTCTGTAATGACAACATTTAAGGCTATAATAGACATTTTGTAACCTATACTTTGTTCTTGCAATTTTGTTAAAACATCTGCCATTAAAACTTAAAACACTACTTCACAAGTATACAACTTGCAGTAAACATTCCTCAATATTGTGAATTCTCAGTTCTCTGGGAAATGAGTAGTTATCATCTGCTACATGGTATTAAAGATACAGGAAACAATTTCTAGGTTATGACAATATTAAATACCTGCCACTTCACTGCTTTTGTTACCTTTACAGCTTACCCGGTCATCCCAACAAACAACTTCCGCAGTTCTCGTAAGACATAAAAAATTGTCAGTTTTTTTAATGCAAGATGCTACAGTACATGACATGACCTTGAGTAGGAAGACGAAATCCTTCCAAAACACCAGTCTTAAAAACTCAGCTTCACTCCTATTTGGGTAAATAGTGGGCCATCTGAACAATGGCCCGAGATGAATGGGAGAAGGTGCTTTATTTAGAACCACCTCCTCCATCTGACCTGCTAGATGGTGGATGTCACCTAGCCTACTGCAGTCTTTTGCCTGGTGTTAGCCCCTGCAAGGTAGACAAATGTGTTGAAAACAAAGCCATTCAAAGCATAGCAATAACCCCCATTACAATCAGCAGAAAAATGGGGACCTATGATGGCCTTCTGGGACACTGGGATGGGCATAGACACCGAGATTGGCTGAGAAACCAGTAGAACGTATATATATATATATATATATACAGGGCCGGCTCTGGTGCTCTGTGCGCCCCGGGTGGTAATAGGGTGTGTGGCTTCGTACAGGGGGCGTGGTCATTTACGCACCCTGTACAGACTGAAATGATATGCGGTGCGCGATGACGTCATCGCGCACCGCACAGTAAAGGTCCCCTCCACGAAGGGAAACTAGACGTGTACGCATCTAGTTTCCCTTCACAGCAGCGCACCGTAAAGGACCTCTCCACGAAGGGAAACTAGACGCGTACGCATCTAGTTTCCCTTCACAGCGGCAGCGGGGTGCAGCGGCCAGCGGCAGCAGGGGGGCAGCGGGGGGCACACAGCAGCAGCAGATCTTGCCCTGGTGCAGCGCCCTGCGCCCCTCGGAAGGCGGTGCCCCGGGCAAAAGTCCTGCTTGCCCGTGGCAAGATCCGCTACTGTATATATATATATATATATATATATATACATACTGTATATTCCCTACCAAATGTATGCACATAGACATGCTAGGGTTAATTTTTTTGTCAGGGTCTAATTAATCTAGTAGTATGTTTTTGGATTGTGAGAGGAAACTGGAGAACCTGGAGGAAAATCACTCAAGCACGGTGAGAATATACAAATTCCACATAATTAGGGCCATTGTGTGAATTGAGCACAGGACTTCAGTGCCAACCTTGATACCATCTGTGCTGCACAATAATAGATAGATAGATAGATAGATAGATAGATAGATAGATAGATAGATAGATAGATAGATAAATAGATAGATAATAATAATAATAATAATAATAAAGACAGCAGAAAAATAAAGAAATAGAATCCAGGAAATAAAACTGGTAAAGAAATATAAGTGAAAAGAAGCTATTAAGATAAACAGTGAGAATGCAGACACAGCAATAAAGCACTGATTTGCACAAGGCCAGCACATCTCTGTATACTGTAAATTTCCAGTAGGAAGGACCACCGGGATCCCGTCGTTCGGGAAATTAACTGCGTCCTGGAAGAGAGACTGTTACAAAGGCACAGACACCAATATAAAACTGTAAAGAGTTGCCAGAATGCTTTACAGACCATTTTTTCCTCAAAGTTACATTTTCTAATTCAACGGGCACATTATCTGAAACTCCTGTTACTGTATAGCAGACTTGTTACTTTTCAGTAACTTCTGGTAACTTCTGTTTGTTATGTGCATATTATGTACAGTGTGCTGCATTTAGGTAGACATGTCAAATTCACTAGCAATGCAAAACAACATTGTTACAGATATAAACATAAAAAGAACGATTACCTAACCAATAAATCCCATATGTTGTTAGTTATTTTGAGTAAAACCAGATTAAATTTAAATATAACTTATGTTAGGTGATAATCACTGGGATTGTCTCCATAATGAAGTAGTAAGAAAAAGATTGAATAAGGCAAAATCAACACCATTCGTGTAGGGTAGAATATTATTATTATTATTATTATTATTATTATTATTATTATTAATATTATTATTATTATTATTAATAATAATAATAATAATAATAATAATAATAATAATAATAATAATAATAAATATACCATTCTAAAATGTAAAGGAGCTCTGTAATATTGCTTCCAACATTGTGTAATAATTTAATGTAATTCTAATTCTTCACTGTGATTTATTTCTTTTCTGTTTAAAAAAAAAAAAAAGGTAAATTGTGGATAGAGAACTTTTATTGTTTAAATTAATTTACTTAAGGAAGAATTTATTTGTGCCTGAAAAGTTTTCAGGTGACAAAAACTATGGCCACGATTTTTGTCCAATATTTTTTTCAGGCAATTTAATTGAAGTCCATCCCCCCTCCCCCACCAAAAAAAACCAAAACATTTTTGCAGTGAAAACACATAGGTTATAGGATAAGTTCCAGAATCCATGTGTTTTCACAACTGTGATGGTAAAAATGGGTCACTTATCAGGGATTTTTTTTTTCCATCTGCCTCCGGTAGGAGAGAAAAAATCCCTTATAGTGTCGTCTTTCAGTGCTAATTGGATAGCCCTGAGGGGCTAATTGAATTTCCCACTATACATATGTCTTTTTTTGTTGATTTTTAAAAATTTACAGGATTGTGAAAAAATGAACAAAGTGTATTCTGATCACTTTTGCATGCCTATATGGTATCTTTACAATGCTTTATAGCCAGGATTTCTTTATCTGTACAAAAACATCTCAGATCCAACACAAATACTAGTCATAAATGCTATAAAATGTATGCCACGTTACATAAATATATATTTGTTATAGGCACAGCAAAAAGAAACACCAGTTTCTGCTCAAAGCTGTATTCACATAGTGTTGAATATCCCTAATTATTTTTTCTTTCATTTCAATTTGCAATAAATGGTGCATAACGAGGCTTTGACTTTCATACATGCTTCAATTAAGAAAAGGATTAGAGCTATTTAAATGTGCATGATTGAGTCTCAGGATAAGGTTATAAGAAGTATGGTTAATGGGGAATTAACTGGACACTCAAAAAATATCATTCTTTTAAGAAGTAATGATTAATCTTGTAATTGATTTTATTTAATGTAGATAAAGGGGTCCTCATATAATAATTACCTTATAATTTCAATGGTATTTGCAGTGGAATGGTCACCTAAAATGTCACATATGAAGATTAAAATTTTTCTGCCAAGTCTCATTTAGCTGTTATTACTACTTGCTTTATTTAATTAAGTTAAAAAATAAAAATTGGCACATCTGTTGAGGTAGAGGATACTAGACAGCCATTTATACTGTATAACTTTTCTGCTTGGACTTTTTAGTTTGGTGTGCAATCCAAATGAATGGGTTATCAGGGTCTCCAAAGTAATTAGAAAGAAAATACTTACATTATTGTAATGGTTAACTTTGGCCAGTGCTCATCTGTTGCCTAAAAGTGCTATCAACTTGCCAGTCTTCTATATTATCATTGCTGTAATCATTGCTAAACTGTGCTACCACAAGATCAACCGTTATACATCTTTTATCTATAGGTGAAATGCTATGCATTAATTGAGATTAATCATGACCAAACTTTAGGCAAATCTACAGTATTTGTGCCAATTGGTTTGCAAACCAACCTACTCTATAGTTCAAAGGCATATTTTGTTGCTTCAGAACCTGACAGTGGTTTGTTATGAAATTTTATTGTGTCCGAAATTAACTCCTGTCTTGCAATGTGCTAGGAAACCCACCCTCTTCCTCTTCATCCTTGACAATTAAGTTAACTGAGGTATCTTTAATCAAAATGACTTTTGAAGTTATACTTGTTTCATGAGTAGAACACAAAGAAGCAAACTGAACTTGCATTTTAACTTGCAGGTAGTCTGCAACCTTCTATCACATGGCTATATTCTACATCTTTATACAGATGTGTCCACTATTACCTTTCTGAAAACAGTGCCATGGTAGTAAATTTTGCATGACATATATTCCTTGTGTTTTTGTGCCGTCATATTGTGCCGTGACAATTCATGACAATTCATAGTTTCACCACTGGGTGGCCAGTGCATCACGTAACATAGCTTTGCACTAACATTGCTGTTAAATAGACACTGTAATCAGTATGGCCAGCTTTAAAGTCTAATTGCTAATTGTGTAGGTGTGAAAATCTCAGTGTGAGAGGCCTTTGAAGTAGACTCCTTGGGGGGTACAGATTTTATCCTGGCTGGGGGATGTTACTATCAGTGAAGTGCGGTGGGCACGTCCCTGCTTACTATACAGTATGTTGCTCAAAGCACAGAGGTGAATGAAGTCTAAAGTGAAATTAAATAATAAGTTAATAAAAACCTTAGTGCTATAGAGTAAAAGAACATATTATAAGATTTTGCAATGATAAAATATTTCCAAATAAAGGGCCTCATTACGAGCTGATCAGACGAAGCTGCTTTTTTCAGCCCGTGCGACCAACTAACCTCCGCCTATGGGGGTTGTTTTTTTTCCCATAGCAAGGCTTTGATCACTTGTGCAGGCCTGTTATGGTAAAAAATGTTGTGCAGTTTCTAAGTAGTTCTGGACTTACGGGGTCATTACGACCCAATCGCAGCATGTCGTCGTTCGCACAGCTGCAATCGGGTCCCTACTGCACATGCGCGATGGCCGCTATGCGCACGCACGGCTGTCACCGGGAAACGACGCTGGAACCGAAAAAAGCGAGGGGGTTCCTGGGCATCAACTCCCCGTTTACAGCCGTTTTCGGGGAGTGGTAAGAAAAACACAGGCGTGGTGAGAGAAACGCAGGCGTGTCCAGGACGGGTGTTTGACGTCGGAGCCAGGACCGAACAGGCTGAAAACTTTGCATTAGGTAAGTCACCGGCACCCCTGCGCTGAGGACACCGCCGGCACTGCCCACACTGCCGACACTGCCGGCACCCCTGCACTGGGGATGCTGCCAGCACTCCTGCGCTGAGGACACCTCCTGCACTGCCAACACTGCCGGCACTTTTGCACCGAGGACACTTCCGGCACTCCCGCACTGCCGGCACCCCTGACTGCTGACACTGCTGGCACCCCTGCGCTGGGGATACTGCCAGCACTCCTGCACTGAAGACACCTCTCGCACCGAGGACACTTCTGGCACTCCCACACTGCCGACACCCCTGAACTCCTGCACTAAGGACACCTCCAGTACTCCAGCACTGCCGACACTGCCGGTACCCCTGCACTGAGGACACCGCCGGCACTTCCCGCACTGCCGACACTCCTGCACTGGGTATACTGCCAGCATTCCTGCACTGAGGACCTCCTGCACTGCCGACACTGCCGGCACCCCTGCACAGAGGACACTTCCGGCACTCCCACACTGCCGGGACCCCTGAACTCCTGCAATGAGGACACCGCCCTCACTGTCGGCACTCCTGCAATGAGGACACCTTTTGCACTGCCGACACCCCTGCCCTGCCGGCACACCTATTGCTAGCACTCATGGACTGAGGACACCACCCGCACTGCCGGCACTTCTGCACCGAGGACACTTCCAGCAACCCCACACTGCCGGCACCCCTGAACCCCTGCAATGAGGACACCTCCCGCACTGCCGACACTGCCGGCACACCTGCACTGGGGATACTGCCAGCACTCCTAGACTGAGGACACCTCCCGCACTGCTGGCACCCCTACACCGAGGACACTTCCGGCACTCCCACACTGCTGACACTGCCAGCACCCCTGAACTCCTATACTGAGGACACCACCCACACTGCCAACACTGCTGGAACCCCTGCACCGAGGACACTTCTGGCACTCCCAAACTGCCGACACCCCTGAACTCCTGCACTAAGGACACCTCCAGTACTCCTGCACTGCCGACACTGCCGGCACCCCTGCACTGAGGACACCACCGGCACTGCCTGCACTGCTGACACCCATGCACTGAGGACACTTCTGGCACTCCCACACTGCCGGCACCCCTGAACTCCTGCAATGAGGACACCGTCTGCACTGCCAGCACTCCTGCAATGAGGACACCTCCCACACTGCCGACACCCCCGGCCTGCCGGCATACCTTTTGCTAGCACTCATGGACTGAGGACACCTCCCGCACTCCTGGCACTTCTGCACCGAGGATACTTCCGGCACTCCCACACTGCCGGCACCCCTGAACTCCTGCAATGAGGACACCTCCCGCACTGCCGACACTGCCAGCACACCTGCACAGAGAACACTTCCGGCACTACCACACTGCCAGCACCCCTGAACTACTGCAATGAGGACACCGCCCGCACTGCCGGCACTCCTGCAATGAGGACACCTTTCGCACAGCTGACACCCCCGCCCTGCCGGCACACCTATTGCTAGCACTCCTGCACTAAATACACCTCCCACACTGTCAACACTGCTGGCCCCCCTGCACCAAGGACACTTCTGGCACTCCCACACTGCTGACCCCCTGACCTGTAATAATTATGTAGACCATTTATTTTCTGTGCGGCCAGTGATTATAGAAAGAAATGGACAAGCCAGCTGCATGTAATTGGAATGGGTCATATTGTCGACAATAAGAAGGTCAACAGTCATTAGCTCGACCAATATTGGTCGACAGGCCATATGTCGACACATCAAAAAAGACTTTGCATAAAGGGCCCTTTACCTATCGTACTCATCCTTTCTGCAAATGCTTGAAATATCAAAATTAGACTACCTGCTTAAATTAATTTGTTATATTTTATCTGTAACATGTACTTCACCCTAGTATTACATTTGTTATGAAATCTTGAAAATTGTTTTTTTTTTTAAAGTAGTCACCTCTGCAACACTGTATACTGTAATTGTGTATGGATTGTACAAAGCATCCAAGTGATTGCATTCATTTTCGTCTAACTTACAGTATATTTATACTCTTTATTTGGAATTATTTTATTATTGCAAAGTCTTATAATATGTTCCGTTACTCTTTAGCACTATTAGGTTTTAATTAACTTATTCTTTAATGTCACTTTAGACTTCATTCACCTCTGTGTTCTGAGTAACAAATAACTCAAATTTTTGCATTAATAAACTGAGGCTCTGAATTGCTAAAAGTTCACTGTTCATTTCAAATTCCAGGACAGCAGCCCTTCCCCCACCCAGAATACATGTTACTGTGCTGTATCTCTATCCCCCAAGGAATCTACTTCAAAGGCCTCTCACACTGAGATTTTCACACCTACACAATTAGGAATTGGACTATAAAGCTGACCATACTGTACATCAGAACGATCTGCATACGATCACACACACATAGCGATTTGGGCTGCTTTTCTAAGTGATTTGACATAGTCACTTAGAAATTCAGCACAAATCGCTATGTGTGTATGGACTATAGCGATAGTGATGCGCATCTCCGCTTGCTTGAAAGATCTAGTCATTGCCCGTGTTTTCTCTATTGCGAACACGGGCAGTGACAGATCGCTCAGCACACATCGCTGGTGCAGCTCTGTGTGCTGAGTGATCTTGCTGAGCCCGTATGATCACCGATATCGCTGGGCAGAAATAACTCAGCGCATACACACTGAGAGATTTTCCCCATGCCCAGCGATGTCAGCGGGAGTGAATGGTTTTCCATAGCAGGACACCTCCTGCTGAGGTGTCCTAGTGCAGGAGTGCTGGCAGTATCCCCAGTGCAGGGGTGCCGGCAGTGTCGGCAGTGCAGGAGGTGTCCTCCTTGCAGGAGTTTGGGGGTGCTGGCAGTGCGGGCAGGGCGGGCAGTGCTGGCAGTGTCCTCAGTGCAGGGGTGCTGGCAGTGTCGGCAGTGCGGGAGTATGGGAGGTGTCCTTAGTGCAGAAGTTCAGGGGTGTCGGCAGTGTGGGAGTGCCAGAAGTGTCCTCGGTGAAGGGATGCCAGCAGTGTTGGCAGTGTGGGAGGTGTCCTCAGTGCAGGAGTTCAGGGGTGCCGGCAGTGTCGGCAGTGCAGGAGGTGTCCTCCTTGCAGGAGTTCAGGAGTGCTGGCTGTGCGGGCAGTGCCGGCTGTGTCCTCAGTGCAGGGGTGCCGGCAGTGTCGGCAGTGCGGGAGTACTGGAGGTGTCTTTAGTGCAGGATTTCAGGGGTGTCGGCAGTGTGGGAGTGCCAGAATTGTCCTCGGTGCAGGGGTGCTATCAGTGTTGGCAGTGAGGGAGATGTCCTCAGTGCAGGAGTTCAGGGGTGCCGGCAGTGTCGGCAGTGCAGGAGGTGTCCTCATTGCAGTAGTTCAGGGGTGCTGGCAGTGCAGGCAGTGCCGGCGGTGTCCTCAGTGCAGGGGTGCCGGCAGTGTTGACAGTGCGGGAGTACTGGAGGTGTCCTTAGTGCAGGAGTTCAGGGGTCCTGGCAGTGTCGGCAGTGCGGGAGTACTGGAGGTGTACTTAGTGCAGGAGTTCAGAGGTGTCGGCAGTGTTGGAGTGCCAGACGTGTCCTCGGTGCAGGGATGCCAGCAGTGTTGGCAGTGTGGGAGGTGTCCTCAGTGCAGGAGTCCAGGGGTGCTGGCAGTGCGGGCAGTGTCCTCAGTGCAGGGGTGCTGCCAGTGTCGGCAGTGCGGGAGTACTAGAGGTGTCCTTAGTGCAGGAGTTCAGGGGTGTCGGCAGTGTGGGAGTGCCAGAAGTGTCCTCGGTGCAGGAGTTTAGGGGTGTCGGCAGTGTCGGCAGTGTGGGAGGTGTCCTCCTTGCAGTAGTTATGGGGTGCTGGCAGTGTGGGAGTGCCAGAAGTGTCCACGGTACCACCAACCAAGTGCAAGGAGGACATCTCCCACACTACCGACACTCCTGCACTGGGGATACTGCCACTGATTACACCACCTGCACCTCTACACAGAGGACACTACTGGCACTCCCACATGTATTGGAGATATATTGATACTTCACAATTAGCTGCCGCTGCTGATATTCCCGTGTGCCTGATGGATAAATTACCCTGCACATATGGATGTCCATGCTGCTGCCCACGGTGCTGTTGGTGGCTAGAGGTGGGAGGAGAAGCCACCGGCATCCGTGATTCTGCTGACCGGAAGTCGGACCCGGTCACATGCTCGTTGCCAGGGATTACATGCTCATTCCCAGGGGTTACATATGCTTGTTGCCATAGGGGTTACATGCTTAGTGCCAGGGGGTTACATGCTCATTCTGGGTAGCGCTGGGTAATGGTCTAGTAATACCCCTGGCATCTCTCTCCTAGAAGGGCCGTCTTCCATGCTGTCTGCATGGAATCTGCAGCTTCCAGTAGTAGGTAGAGCCTAAGCATCTATTGTGCCGGTGCTGCGCCCCCCCAGGACTCAGTCATCCAGGCTGCAGCCTTATGGCTGATCAGGCCCTGGGTCTCATGTTTCTTTACCCGCTTGTATGGCAGACAGAGCACCCAGTGACTTATTATGGAGCACAGCCCAAGCACTGGACTGATTTGTGGCAGACAGGTGCAGCACCCACTTGTATGGCAGATAGAGCACCCAGTGACTTATTATGGAGCACAGCCCAAGCGCTTGACCGATTTGTGGCAGACAGACGCAGCACCCACTTGTATGGCAGACACTGTCAATCATCAGACCAGATCCCAGTGAAATATATGCGGTATTGAAATAACAAAAATTCTCTCTATACTCACACCTTAACCACCAAAAAAATTTGCAAAAAATGACAAGTATCAATAGTGCCTTTTAATTAGTATCATAATTTCCATATCGAATCTCTGTGTGGAGTTTGTATGAACTCTTCATCAGCACATTATCAATCATAAGGGAAAAGATTTTTTCAAACATATAGGCAACATTGAGCCAGGTACCTGTTGGAAGTTATTATGAGAGATGTATTGGAAATATATTAATACTTCACAATTAGCTGCTGCAGCTGATATTACCGTGTGCATGATGGATAAATTGCCCTGCACATACAGCTCATGGGGGTCACTCTGACCCGATCGCTGCTGCTGACCAGCCGCTGCGGGCCGTGTAGCGATGAGTAGCTCCCGGCCAGCACGCTAAAGCTGCGCTGGCCGGGAGCTACTCCTGAAGTACAAAAGCATCGCCACTGTGCAATGCTTTTGTACTTCTGTGGGGGGGGGGGCGGAACTGACCTGCGGGGCGGACTAGCCCAGGGCTACGATCAACTCAGAATGACCCCCCCATAGCTGCAATTTTGTTAGCAGATGGGTAAAACCATGGGGGTCATGCAGACCTGATCGCACGCTAGGTTGTTTCGTGTGTGTGCACCGCAATACGCAGGTGCGTCGCACAGGTACAAAGTGGATCGTTGCTGAGCAATGGATTTAATTAGGAATCCATTCGCACAGACAATCGCAAGAAGATTGACTGGAAGAAAACATTTGTGGATGTCAACTGACCGTTTTCTGGGAGTGTTTGGAAAAACGCAGGTGTGTCCATGCGTTTGCAGGGTGGGTGTCTGACGTAAATTCGGGGCAATCACTTTAGCCTGTTCGTGTCCGGAATTGACGTCAGACACTGCCCTGCAAATGCTTGGACACGCCTGCGTTTTTCCAAACACTCCCAGAAAACATTCAGTTTTACCCACAAATGCCCTCTTCCTGTCAATCTCCTTGCGATCTGCTGTGCGAATCGATTCTTCGTTAAATCCATCGCTCAGCAACGATCCGCTTTGTACCCGTACGACGCGCATGCGCATTGAGGTGCATACGCATGTGCAGTTTCGACCTGATCGCACCGCTGCAAAAAAACCTAGCGTGCGATCATTTCGGAATGACCCCCATGGTTTTGCCCATTTGCAAATAAAATGCTGCTAGAATCAGGTCTGAACTACTCCATCTAGAATATCTCTATCAGACTTTCTGCTTGCTCAGTTTCTGAAAATGCCACCTGCTGTCTGAAAAGTGGTACTGCACTATATTTCAGATGAGATACACATGGCTTGCCGTGTATATCTTGAGAGGAAAGCTTATCTCGTGCCATGAACGGCAGGTCATGATACTTTTTTCAGAAAGGTAATAGTGGACACATCTGTATGTATAAACATAGAAACATAGGATTTGATGGCAGATAAGAACCACTTTGTCCATATAGTCTGCCTCTTTTTTAACCATATTGTTACCTCAAACCCTATTTGATCCTTGTTTCTTATACAAGAACTGACTCTAGGGAGCACCACCAACCAGCTTATTTACAAAAGTAATTTATTTACAAGTCATTTGTGACCACAACACTAACCAAGTTAGTTTATCATTACACTTTCAAACCGCCTTGTCCTCCTCTGAGATTGTAAAAGGGACAATTGTACATAGTGGGATATCTGGTTCCTCTTTTCTTGTTCTATGTACTGTACAAGAACTAGTAACACAAGAATAATGCTCCCTGCTGCATGAATAATGCCTATCAGTGCCTATCAGTACATCGGCTTCCTACACTTCCTGTTTCCTGTAGTATGATAAAGAATATAGTCACCAATTCAATATGGCTAAAATAAATGACCTCACAAAGCACCATCTTTGTGATATTATCCCATAATTGTTAATATGTGATTTATTTATTTTTAGCAAACTTTACCACTAATTTGCTAGAACCAATATTTTGTGTACAATTGATATATGAAAGCAGATTTCAATAACAATCTCTACAAAAAGTAAATGAATTTCATGTTCTTCTTAAGAATTTACAACTTATTGTATATACAGTAGTGTTACAGAATGTTTGTGTAAAATTGTATAATCTACTAAATGTGCCCAAAATAAGCACCATCTGTTTGATATTACAAATGTCTAGCAAATTATTCATGTCATCCATGGAACTGACCATTTAGTAACTTTGAAAATAAAGAATACATCCTACTTTATTGCATTAAAAACACAGCATAACAAAAACATATGGGTCATGCAATATTCCGACTGATACAGTGTAGGAAAAGCATAAACCAGATGGCAATACAATAGCTGACCAAAAGGATTTTGTGGGCTAGCTGTTTATAGTCTCACTCCCACTTGTGGCATGAACCTATTGTCACTTCTCCAAATGTGCTGTATTCTCTGTTAAAACACTTGATATAGTGAGATGTTTAAAAAACAACAACTTTGTGATACAGGATGAGTATCCCATATCCAAATATTCTGAAATATGGAATATTCTGAAATACGGAATTTTTGAAGGAGACTGGTATAGTGAAACCTTTGTTTTCTGATGGCTCAATGTACACAAACTTTATTTAATACACACAGTTATTATAAATATTGTATTAAATGACCTTCAGGTTGTGTGCATAAGGTGCATATGAAACATAAATGAATTGTGTGAATCTATGCACACTTTGTTTAATGTACAAAGTAATTACAAATATTGTCTAAAAGACCTTCAGGCTGTGTGTATATGGTGTATATGAAACATAAATGCATTCTGTGCTTAGACTTGGGTCCCAACGCCATGATATCTCATTATGGTATGCAATTATTCCAAAATACGGGAAAATCTGATATCCAAAATACTTCTTGTTCTGAGCATTTTGGATATGGGATATGCAACCTGTATTAGCATACAAAGTAAATATGCAAATAAACTAAGCTGTACCGAGCACCAGATATGTTTGAACACATTTAGGAATATATTATCCATGATTTATCCATTACATCTAAACCAGTACCATGGTCATAGCACAATTGCATTGTGTAAATGATATTTCACATGAATGCAGAAGCTTTTTCAGCCTGCAAATACATGTAAATTGATGTATCTGGACTGGCAATTGTATCAGTAGAAGGTGGGAAAATTTCCCTGTTTGCAACATATTTTTTTACCTAAATTTTCATGTTACATTTTTAAGGACTGGATTTCAGTCCTGGCAGCACATTTTTATATTATTTGCATGAAACAGTGCTTGTTTGAGTTAAAGAGGTCACTTCTTTATTCATGGGATAGGCATATGAATATCCTTACAAAGAATTAAGGTTCAAAACGGGTGGCGATTACCTAAAGGATAAAAAAAATGGGCAGACTAGATGGGCCAAGTGGTTCTTATCTGCCGTCAAATTCTATGTTTCTATGTTTCTATGTTGTTGCTGTCAGTGTTCACTGGTCAATGACTAGGAATGTTCCGTTTTTCAAGTACATAATTCCTTAATATTGACCCTGGCTCATTTTTTACTACACCCAATATCACAACAATGCCCATCTGGATATGTGGGACATACAGTACAAGTGTGAAAGGATGTCTGAAAAAACCTTTCACACCTACTACTAAAAGTAAACACTGCACCACTAATATACAAAGATTGATAAAACTGGCGCCAGAGTATTACTTTCTATGTGGTATGAAATGATGAAGTGTGCATTTTAGGCACTCCTCAATTTTCTGGGTGGCAGCCAGGTGACGGGAAAGTGCAGTGGTAAATTACACAGAGAAAAAGAGATAAAAACAATAAAGTGACTAGCGCCTATAAAGTGCTTAGGGTGAAGTTTGTGCACTTAGTGCTACAATACTGAATAGAAGGACATAAAAAAACAAGCTTATCTTTTAAAACTCTATCTTCGGACCATTCTTTGGACCCACTATCATGTGATATATCAGATAGAAGGATAAAAAAAAAAACATTAATAGATTATTGTGCGTATTTCTTATAAAACCGGTGTTTTGCTGTCAGAATTAGGAGATACTATCTCCAATTTCAAATTTACACCAGGAAGCACAGATACTTTTTAGGTTTTAAGGTTAAAAATGTATTTTAATGCGCACACAAGTAAAAAAAAATAGTTAATATCAGCAGGCAGATAGTAGGTATCAAACATACAAAGAGTAAAACATAAATGAGCTTATCTGTCCAATCATCTGGATACATCCATGAGGTACGTCCCTCCGCATTTTGTCTGGATATCAGACTTCTTCAAGGGGATAAAATGAACTTACCCTTGTCAGATATTTATGGGGGAATCAATAATACAGACATGAAGTCATTGAGAGTCACTTCCTGTTAGACAGACAGGAAGTCAGTATGAATCATTTCCTGTTAGACAGACAGGAAGTCAGTGAAAATCACTTCCTGTTATAGATTTGTCTTAGTCTTGATGATATTCCTAAATACATACAGAGTGATAACATAAATATGTCTTGAAGGATTATACATAATTATAGAATGTTACAGAAGAGAATACAATATACAATACAGCTTATACGATGTATAAATCTATTAAGACTGTGCTTTTACATTATTGGAATGCATGGTCATATCCAGCTTCCGGTTTCACATCTTTTAAAGGTGGAATGCATGCGTCTCACCTGCGTCACATCCACTTCCGGTTTCTAAGTCCATGAGCCGCATAGTAGACAGGCACTCCTTGGTGAATATAGATTGTGCTAGAGGCCATTTACATAATTTCCGCTTCCTCTGTTTGAGGTACACATGGAATGCATAGTCCATTCACTCTTCCTTATTCTAAATAAAATAGATCCTTTGAAGTTCAATCCCAGTAGCTTGTTAGTATTCATTTTCGGCTTTGTATACAGAGTTCGATCTCCAAGAAATTGACATAATGGTACTGGGCTAAAATATAAAAAAACATATTTAGGAGCCATATATTAAAAAGCATAAATTCATGCACCTTAAATAAAATGCATAAACATAGCTATCTATATGTTATAAATAGTATATTTAAAACAGAATATATGCACTAAAACAGAAGTAAAGGAAACATATCCAAATATTTATTTTTAAGCGCTATAAGAATGGTGCGATTTCATAGCTTTCATTAAATCCATAAACCAATGTTTGTAACTGGAATATCCAGAACATCTCCCATTTAGACAATAGATTAGCGTGATCATTCTCTACCACATTCTCCACAAATCACATTCTCAATAGCTTTAAAAGTAAGATGGTCTGAGTCTGAGTTATGAAAATAGAGGAAGTGCTTTGATACACTGTGGCTTTCGACTTTATTTCTTATGTTTCTCACAAGTTCCTGGATTCTCAGCTTTAGCTTCCTTTTTGTCTTGCCCACATACTTTAGACTGCAGAAACATTCCAATATGTATGTCACAGAGGTAGAGCTGCAATTCATAAACTGTTTGATGGTATATGTTCTGGAATTATCGTGATTGGCGAATTGATTTCTATTGCAATGTACAAATTTACACATATTACACCTACCACATTTGTACATCCCTTGGTATTGAAAATGTTTTTTGGCCTTTTTTGTCGTATCCATAAACATACTAGGTGCCAAGATATCCTTTAGATTATGAGCCTTTCTAAATACAATATTAGGCCTGGGAGGTAAAATATTGTTTAATATAGGATCCACTAATAAAATATTCCAGTGTTATGAGAGTGATTTTCTAATAGCATTTTTATGATGATTATAGGTGGTGATGAAGGGTATTGTTTTCGTGTTGTCTGAACGGTCTCTGTATTGAAGAAGTTGATTCCTATCAAGTGTTTGTGTTCTTCCTATGGCTTCTTGTATGGTCGCTTCTGGATACTGTCTTTCTCAAAATCTGTCAGCATAAAGTTTCATCTGTTCTTCAGTGTGTTCTTCTCTAGTACAATTGCATTTAATCTGGTGGAATTGGGAGTAAGGGATATTGGACTTCCACTTTTTCAGATGGTTGCTTTTAAAGTGCACATGCTATTGGTATCCACGTTCTTTATACAATTGTAGGTAGTTATTTCTTCTTTTTCACCTTTTATGATCAAGTCCAGAAATTCTATCGACTCTTTACTAGTTTTGGAGGTAAACATAAAGTTAAAATCTTTGTCCGCAATATACTGTAAAAAGTTATTAAAAGAGTCCGCTTCACCATCCCAGATAATTAAAATGTTGTTGATATATCTTTTGTAAAATGTCAAGTGAGGTTTAAAATTGTGGAGATTGTAGATAAAATTGGTTTCCCATAGACCCATAAAAAGATTGGCAAAACTGGAGTACAAATATAGTCCCCATAGCTGTACTGCATATTTGTAAAAAGAACTGATCAGAAAACTTAAAATAATTATGACTCAATTTAAAAGTAATAACATCACAAATAAACTTTCTATGTATATCAGTCATTTCCATGTCCTTTTCCAAATAGTAGTTGCATGCAGCTACTCCCTTATGATGTTCAATACAAGTGTATAACGACTGAACATCTATAGTTACCAAGAGATAAGAATCCTTGCTTTTAAAATCCTTTAAAAGGTTTAAGATACTGGTGGTGTCTTTATCGTTTGATAGTAAAACCTTCACATATTTACTTAAAAATATATCGACATATTCTTAAGGTGGGAAGTTAAAGAGTCAATGCCTGATATTATTGGTCTACCAGGGGGGTTAACAGTGGACTTATGGATCTTTGGCAAGAAGTAAAAAATGGGGGTAGCGGATTTAGATAATAAAAGATATTGATATTCATCCCTAGTTAAAGTGCCAATATGTAAACAGGTTACCAGAAGGACCCTCAGTTCATCAACACACCTTTCTGTAGGATCATTCAAGAGTCTTTTATATGATCTAGTGTCCTTCAAAAGTCTTTCTGCTTCCAAAGTATATGCAAGCTGGTCCATCATAACTAACCCCCCCCCCCCCCCCCCCCTTTGTCAGCTTGTTTTAAAACAATGTTTTCTGAAGTGCTCTCAGTGCCTCTTTTTTGCTGTTACTAAGATTGCTCTTTATTAGAGGTTCCTGTGGAAGATCCCACAAATCCTTTTTAACCAAATCATACATTTTTTTAATATTACTGCCTTTAGACTCTATAGGATAATATTTATACTTAGGCTTTAGACCTGATTTAGATGCATTGTAGTTAGAAATAATAGCGTTATCCGTTCTAGCAAAATGTATTTTAAGCATAAAGTTGCAAATAAATTTGTTCAGGTCTATAAAAGTGTCAAACCTGTTAAGTTTTCTCATTGGGGCAAATTTCTAACCCTTATTTAGTAAATTAATTTCTGGGTGAGTCAGTTTGTGTTGTGAAAGATTAAAAATGCCTTTACATTAGGATATGTAATTACATGTGTCTTTTTCTGACGTTCCTTCCTCCTTCCGCTCCATTTACTTCTTCTTGAGTGTATCTTTTTTGAGAGGGGTGGTTCTGTGATATTCCTTTGTTGTATATCAATGTTGAGGTTCTGCATGTGAGAGTTGCTCGGAGATAAAAAAAAAAAAAACTAGTATCACTATTGAAATCCAATCTCTGCAATGCAGAAAATCTATTAGATGTAGTGACATATCTATTATAAGGAGATTTAACATTACCTTGAGCTGTATTGTCTCTGTTTTTTTTTAAAGTGAAGTGGAGTTGGTTTTTATATTACCCAGTCTTTTAAAGGCTGGTCTTTTCAGTGATTCTTGAAACCGACTCCAATTTTTTACTCTGTTGGTTGAGTAATCATTTTTGTCCCTATTAAACGTCTTTTCTTTATTTTTAATTACCTCATCCTCAATTCATTCTATTTTATTTTTTAATGTTATTTCATTTGCCTTAAAAATATCTTTATCCTTAAAACATTCTATTTTCTATTTATCTTTATGCTGCTATCTAAGGTGGTAAGTATATTCTTTTTCTCAGTGATGAGTAATCTCATTAAATTAAGAGAACAGTCATGGATGATCTTCTCCCATTCCTGGATGAAAGCATTATTCTCTAGGCCAAAAGTGTTTTGTTTTTTTTAAGTCTCCTTTTGTGTTGTAGATTCTGGACTCTAAACATTTCTATATAGTAGTGTTTATTTTGGGGAGTATAACAGTGGCAGCCTTTTTATCAGAATACTATATAATACCAATATACAAAGATTGATAAAACTGGCACCAGAGTATTATTTTTTCAATGTGGTATGAAATTATAAAGTGTGTATATTAGGCACTCCCCAATTTTCTGGGTGGCAGCCAGGTGACAGTAAAGTGCAGTGGTAAATTACACAGAAAAAAGAGATAAAAACAATAGAGTGACCACACCTATAAAGTGCTTAGGGTGAAGTTTGTGCACTTAGTGATACAATAGTGAATAGAAGGACATGAAAAAAAACAAGCTTATCTTTTAAAACTCCATCTTCAGACCGAAGATGGAGTTTTAAAAGATAAGCTTGTTTTTTTTATGTCCGTCTATTCAATATTGTAGCTCTAAGTGCACGAACTTCACCCTAAGCACTTTATAGGCGCTGGTCAATTTATTGTTTTCACTGCACTACTAATATTTAGGTAAAGTCACTCTTAAGCAGTGTATCAGTGGAGCAAGGAGCAGAGGCGTCACTAGGGTTGGTGTCACCCGGTGTGGTAACTCATGGTGTCACCCCCAATGGAACTCCTCCTGTAGCACACCACACAGTTTCTTATCAGTGTGTGTGTATGTGTATGTATGTGTATATATATATATATATATATATATATATACACACACACACAGTGATTGAAGAGAGAATTTTGAAGTGGGGGTATGGAAAATTGAAAGGGGTAGTGTCCACTCGAGGGTGTACTGTGGCAGATGCCAAAAAAGGGGTGTGGCCAATCATAAGGGGGGTGTCCTTAAGAGGCATTGGATGAGAGGGAGGACACATGGTGGAGGAAGGAATGAGGAGGATGGGGGCATTTGGTGAGAGGGGGATGCAGGGTGGGAAAAGGATATAATGGATAGAGGGACAGAGGAAGGGGGAGATGCCGGGTGGGAGAGGACACTGGGTGGGAGAGGAACATACTGGGGTTTGGAATGTTGGGTGGGAGACAATGCAGAGTAGGAGGAGGACATACTGGGGATTGGAACAGGATGCAGTGTGGGAGGGGGATATACTGGGGTCAGGGACACGGGATGGGAGAGGATGCAGAGTGGGAGGGAGACAAACTGGGGATTGGTATGCTGGGTGGGAGAAGATGCAGAGTGGGAGGGGGACATACTGGGGATTGAGACGCTGGGTGGGAGAGGGACATACTGGGGATTGGGACACTGGGAGGGAGAGGACGCTGGGTGGGAGAGGGACATACTGAGCACTGGGACACTGGGTGGGAGAGGATGCAGAGTGGGTGATAGAAATACTGGGGATTGGTACGCTGGGTGGGAGAGGAAGCAGAGTGGTAAGGGGACAGACTGGGGATTGGGACACTGGGTGGAAGAGGATGCAGAGTGGGAGGGGGACAGAATAAGGATTGGGACACTGGGTGGGAGAGGATGCAGAGTGGGAGGGGGGACAGACTAGGGATTGGGACACTGGGTGGGAGAGGATGCAGAGAGGGAGAAGGACAGACTAAGGATTGGTACGCTGGGTGTGAGAGGATGCAGAGCGGGATGGGGACAGACTAGGGATTGGGACACTGGGTGGAAGATGATGCAGAGTGGGAGGGGGACAGACTAGGGATTGGTACACTGGATGGGAGAGGATGCAGAGTGGGAGGGGGACAGACTAGGGATTGGTACTCTGGGTGGGAGAGGATGCAGAGTGGGAGAGGTACATGCTGGGGATTGGGACACTGGGTGGAAGAGGGACATACTGGAGATTGGGACAATGGGTGGGAGAGGACGCAGAGTAAGAGGCGGGACATACTGGTGATTGGTACTCTGGGTGGGAGAGGATGCAGAGTAAGAGGGGAAAAGACTGGGGATTGGGACACTGTGTGGGAGAGGATGCAGGATGCGAGAGGGACATACTAGGGATTGGGACACTGGGTGGGAGAGGACACAAAGTGGGATTGGGACATACTGGGGACTGAGACACTGGGTGGGAGAGGATACAGAGTGGGAGGGGGAAAGACTAGGGATTGTGACACTGGGTGGGAGAGGATGCAGAGTGGGATGGGGACATACTGGGGATTGGGACACTGGTTGGGAGAGGATGCAGAGTGGGAGGGGGACAGACTAGGGATTGGGACACTGGGTGGGAGAGGATGCAGAGTGGGAGGGGGACAGGGAATTGGGACACTGGGTGGGATAGGACGCAGAGTAAGAGGGGGACATACTGGGGATTGGGACTCTGTGTGGTAGAGGACGCAGGATGGGAGAGGGATATACTAGGGATTGGCACGCTGGGTGGGAGGGAACACAGAGTGGGAGGGGGACATCATGGAATCTGGGACACTGGGTGGGAGAAGATGCAGAGTGGGAGGGGGACAGACTAGGGATTGGTATGCTGGGTGGGAGAGGATGCAGAGTGGGAGGGGGACATACTGGGGATTGGTACTCTGGGTGGGAGAGGGAGCAGAGTGGGAGGGGGACAGACTAGGAATTGTGACACTGGGTGGGAGAAGATGCAGAATGGGAGGGGGACATACTGGGGATTGGGACACTGGTTGGGAGAGGATGCAGAGTGGGAGGGGGACAGACTAGGGATTGGGACACTGGGTGGGAGAGGATGCAGAGTGGGAGGGGTCAGGGTATTGGGACACTGGGTGGGAGAGGACGCAGAGTAAGAGGGGGACATATTGGGGTTTGGGATACTGTGCGGGAGAGGACGCAGGATGGGAGAGGGACATACTAGGGATTGGGACGCTGGGTGGGAGAGGACGCAGAGTGGGAGGGGGACATACTGGGGACTCGGACACTGGGTGGGAGAGGATGCAGAGTGGGAGAGGGGGATTGGCATGCTGGGTTGGAGAGGAACATACTGGAGACTGTCATTTTTTTTGTAAAGCCTACCAGCTCCAGCGGCGGCAGGTACAGGAACCAAGCGCCTGGCGGTGCTCCTTCATCGGCAGAGACGAGATCCAGGTGTATCTTTTGTGTGCGCCCGGCGGTGGCAGGCAGGGATGAGAGCCGGGTACCCCGCTAGCTGCAATGACGGGAGCTGAGCGCACCCCACGTGGGCGCCATGCACTCGACTGTCATTCTCCCTCCCAGAATGCATCTACCCTCTCAGAATGGCCTGCCCTGTGGTGGCGGCGTGTGTGATGAGGTCACGGAGAATGATGTACTGCACCCGGCATCTATAGATTGCGGACGTACAGATCCGGCGGCATCGCGGCAGCGGTGAAAATAGTCAGGCCAGGCGGGTGTCTGAATTACTGCTGGAAGTGAGTGTGGGTGTACAGCTCTTTTTGGTGTCACCCCATTGAAGAGTAAAACCCGGGTGCGGGCTGCACCCCCCTCATGATGCCACTGGCAAGGAGAAATATTTTCTTAGTGGTACTGAGTGTGCCGAAAAATGGTACATTACACTAGGGTTGTGACCACACAGCACAGTCCTTTTTTCTTTGCACTCTGGAGGCAAGGCTATAAATATATAGTACAATATATATTACTGCTTCCAGTATAATAGAAATAATAGAAATTGATAGTAATAACCCCAGTATAATAGAAATATATTGTAATGCCCCCAGTATAATAGAAATATATTGCAATGCCTCATTATAATAGAAATATATTGCAATGCCCACAGTATAATACATACAGTACATATTGTAATGTCCCCAATAAAAATACATGAATATATACTGTAGTAGTGCCCCTGGTATAATAGAAATATATAGTAGTGTCCCACATTACAATATAAATCTATAGTAATGCCCCATAACAACAGACATATATAGCAGTGTCCAGTGGTACAAGTATGCAGGTATGTTCAGGTATGGAGTATCCTTAAGAATTTGGCAGCAGGTACGCAGTACCACCCACTGCACACTTTGCACCTGTGACTGCCATTACCGCAATTATTATGCGCTGCTGAGCAACAAGACCATGGTGTTCGGCAACATGATGGTGCCTCCCACTTTGTCAGGGCTACAGGGAGCACGACAGTGGCGTCCTGACATCACATCACGCTTCCTCTCCTGGCAACCGTGGCTGGCGTGAAGAGAGGAGCCTGGGGACTGGGCTGGGTGCCTTTTCCTGCAGTGTCCAGCTGTAGTCCTACATTCGGCTCGACACTGGCACTGAGCGACTTTTATTCTTCACAGGCTGGGCTGCTGGGCATGTCTCTGGCTTCACTTTGTGAGGTATTATTTTTTAATATAATGTGGACACTAATATATATTTCTAATATTATGGGGGCATTACTATATATTTCTGTTGTAATGGGGGACATTACCAGTGGTGCAAGTAGAAATATTTTCGTATTGGTACTGAGTGTCAAACAAATGTCATGTGTTGTGAGGGGGCGTGGCCACACAACACTAGGGGGAGTGGCTACATTACACAGCCCTTTTTTTGCACTCTGGAGGCAATGCTACAATATATAGTAATGCCTCCAGTATAATGGAAATATATAGTGATACCCCAGTATAATAAATATATATAGTAATGCCCCCAATTTAATAACAATGTCCTATATATTAGTCCAGACCTGTGACTCTGTGACTGCGTGTATAACGCTGGGCGGAGTCACAATGATGGGCAGAGTCACAGTCATAAAGTCACAGATCTGGCCAAATACCTCTCCACCATCTTCCTCGCGGTCATGTACACCAGGCCCTCCATTTTATAGGGCACCCTGCTGGATCAGCTCCCACCTAGCTCTAGCATGGGATGAGAGAGCTAACACAGCAGCAGTAGCTGGGCAGTGGGAGAAGAAAGATATCCTGGCCAATCACAGAGAGCTTCTCCCCGGAGTCCCAGCCCCCTGCAAAGCACTGCTGGGAAGAAGACTGGTGGTGTGCAAGTGTAGGCCGAGAGTTCTGCAGGGTGAGAGGAGAGGCAGCAGAGCCAGCCAGCCTACAAAAAGCAAAGTAACATTGGACAGAGGGGCAGCGGGCTCAGAGTGCAGCAAAGTACTACAACAAGTTCCCTGCTGTCACTGCTGCACGTTCACATACACACGCTGCTGTGATGTGCTGCTTAGGGAGAGAGATTAAACCTCTGTCCCAGCACTGCAAGTAAGTGGTTGCTTTACCTGCTGCTAAAGGTCAGCTCAGCTGCCTAGAAACATCACACTGCTCACTGCTGCTGCCAATTGCATTATAAACTCCTGGAAATCTGGTGAGGTTTGATTAGAGATGTGTGGAAAGGATACACAGGTGAGGCACTGCCTCACCTGCCATAGACTTTTTACTCCAGAGTTTGGGCTATACAAATTATTAGAATAATGCAAAGAAGATATTTCAAACAAATTATCAGTATTTTTCATATATTTTATTCAATTAAAACTCTGGTTTAAACATAAGTATGACAGGAAAGGCTCTGCCTCACCTGCCTCACCCCACCACACGTCACTGACACACACACACACACACACACACACACACACACACACACACAAACACACACAGACACACACACACACACACACACACACACAGCTGCCCAAGAGGAGGACCTGTGCTGCTGCTGTCTCATGGAAGTTCAAGGGGTGGAGACACACACAGTGTGTACAACCAGGTGGATGGTGCAGACAAGAGGGTGTGGTTCCCCCTGTCAAAAGTGCCCCAGGCCCCCTAAAGGCTTAATCCGGCCATGCCCGTGGTTCCCAGCTCTTGTGTTGGGTTAGGAGGCCGGCTGGGCCCGGCCACAGGATGCCATGAGGCGGAGGATGAGGCCGCCTCCCACCGTTGCTGATGCTGCGGGCACCGAGGATACTCAGATCCCCTCTCCAGAGTATCTGTCAGCTGCCGAGGGGCACGTCCTGTGCGTGTCACTGCCGGGCATGCTCCAACCCGTCACCTGCTGCTGCTGCAGCCTAGGCGCGACCCTTACTCTGAGCCCCTACCACCATTACCCGGACAGCAGAAGCAGCGCCAGCAGGAAGTGTGAGGGATGCGCATCCGGTTCACTACAGCGCTGCTGCTGCTGCTCCAGCAGATTGTGTGGTGTATTGTGTATAGTGTGTGCATGGGGTATGTGTACAGTGTATCATGTGTGAATGGTATGTATATACAGTGCCCCTCCCCCACCCATGGGACCCCCGCACCCGCCCCTCCACCACTCATGGCGCCTCCGAACCCTCTACACCAGCCGCAGAACCCCCGCCCCTCCCCATCCGCTGCAGCCCTGCACCTACCCCTCCCCCACCCACATCACGCCCACCCCTCCTCCACCTGCAGCCCCTTCAGACCCCCTCCCCCATTCGCAGCCCCCACTCCCCCGACCCTATCCCACCTGCAGCACCCCATCCGCGCACGCCCCACCCCATCCACCCCTCCCCCAAGTATAGCACCTCCGTCCACCCTCTCCCATCTCCAGCACACCTGCACTTGGTCCTCCCCAACCAAAGGTACCCCTGCAACTGCCCATTCCCACCAGCGGCACCCCCGGAACCCATCCCCCATCTGTGTCTCCCCCGCACCTGCTACTCCACTAGTAGGGTCCACATTACAACAGAAATATATAGTAATACCCCCATAATAATAGAGATATATAGTAGTGCCCACATTACAATAGAAAAAAATAGTACTGCCCTCATAATAATAGAAATATATATTAGTGTCCACATTACAATAACAATATACAGTAGTACACACATAATAATAGAAATATATAGTAGTGTGTCCACATTATATTAGAAATTAATTACACGTCACTCGAGTTGAGTGAAGGGAAACAGCTGTACTGTTGCACCCAGCAAGGGACGCCATGGGAAAGTGGACCCAGGTTCCTCTCTTCGCGCCAGCCACGGCCACCAGAGGAGGAAGCGTGATGTGACGTCATGACAGCACCGTTGCGATCCCAGTAACCCTAACAAAGGGGGAAAAGACAATAAACTGCTTATACAGCGCCTCAGAAACAGGTGACTGATAATTAAATTAGATTCCCCTGATAGATGCGCAGCTGAAAACACTAAGTGGGTGTTTAAACTAGAGATGAGCGGGTTCGGTTCCTCGGAATCCGAACCCGCCCGAACTTCAGGGTTTTTTACACGGGGCCGAGCAGGCTCGGATCCTCCCGCCTTGCTCGGTTAACCCGAGCGCGCCCGAACGTCATCATCACGCTGTCGGATTCTCGCGAGGCTCGGATTCTATATAAGGAGCCGCGCGTCGCCGCCATTTTTCACACGTGCATTGAGATTCATAGGGAGAGGACGTGGCTGGCGTCCTCTCCGTTTATAGAGATTCGAGAAGAGAGTGAGACAGTCTCACTAGAGAGAGACACAGTAGTAATTTTGGGGAGCATTAGGAGGAGTACTACTACTACTAGTACTTGCTGAAGTGAAGTGATAGATAGTGTGACTGTATTGTATTATCTGACTTGTGGGGGAGACACTGACAGTGGGGAGCAGTTAGAGTCTGAGAGCAGGACTCAGGACTCAGGAGTACATACTACATATAACGTACAGTGCACACTTTTGCTGCCAGAGTGCCACACCAGTATAATATATATTGTGATTGTATGCTTAGGAGTACTACTTGCAAGTTGCTGATAGTGTGACCAGTGACCTGACCACCAGTTTAATAATCACCACCAGTTTAATTAATATATATATATATATATATATAATTGTATATAATTAATATACATATATAATATTATAATTGTATACCACCTACCCGTGTTTTTTTCTTTTCTTTCTTCTTGATACATACTACTATAGTAGCTTACTGTAGCAGTCTGCGGTGCTGCTGAGCTGACAGTGTCCAGCAGGTCCGTCATCAGTCATTACATAATAAATATATATACCTATCCGGCTGCAGTACTAGTGATATTATATATACATATATATATTGATTTCATATCATTATCATCCAGTCTATATTAGCAGCAGACACAGTACGTTAGTCCACGGCTGTAGCTACCTCTGTGTCGGCACTCGGCAGTCCATCCATAATTGTATACCACCTACCCGTGGTTTTTTTTTTCTTTCTTCTTGATACATACTACTATAGTAGCTTACTGTAGCAGTCTGCGGTGCTGCTGAGCTGACAGTGTCCAGCAGGTCCGTCATCAGTCATCATTACCTAATAAATATATATCTACCGGTCCGGCTGCAGTACTAGTGATATTATATATACATATATATATATTGATTTCATATCATTATCATCCAGTCTATATTAGCAGCAGACACAGTACGTTAGTCCACGGCTGTAGCTACCTCTGTGTCGGCACTCGGCAGTCCATCCATAATTGTATACCACCTACCCGTGGTTTTTTTTTTCTTTCTTCTTGATACATACTACTATAGTAGCTTACTGTAGCAGTCTGCGGTGCTGCTGAGCTGACAGTGTCCAGCAGGTCCGTCATCAGTCATCATTACCTAATAAATATATATCTACCTGTCCGGCTGCAGTACTAGTGATATTATATATACATATATATATTGATTTCATATCATTATCATCCAGTCTATATTAGCAGCAGACACAGTACGTTAGTCCACGGCTGTAGCTACCTCTGTGTCGGCACTCGGCAGTCCATCCATAATTGTATACCACCTACCCGTGGTTATTTTTTTTTCTTTCTTCTTGATACATACTACTATAGTAGCTTACTGTAGCAGTCTGCGGTGCTGCTGAGCTGACAGTGTCCAGCAGGTCCGTCATCAGTCATCATTACCTAATAAATATATATCTACCTGTCCGGCTGCAGTACTAGTGATATTATATATACATATATATATTGATTTCATATCATTATCATCCAGTCTATATTAGCAGCAGACACAGTACGTTAGTCCACGGCTGTAGCTACCTCTGTGTCGGCACTCGGCAGTCCATCCATAATTGTATACCACCTACCCGTGGTTTTTTTTTTCTTTCTTCTTGATACATACTACTATAGTAGCTTACTGTAGCAGTCTGCGGTGCTGCTGAGCTGACAGTGTCCAGCAGGTCCGTCATCAGTCATCATTACCTAATAAATATATATCTACCTGTCCTGCTGCAGTACTAGTGATATTATATATACATATATATATTGATTTCATATCATTATCATCCAGTCTATATTAGCAGCAGACTCAGTACGTTAGTCCACGGCTGTAGCTACCTCTGTGTCGGCACTCGGCAGTCCATCCATAATTGTATACCACCTACCCGTGGTTTTTTTTTTTTCTTTCTTCTTGATACATACTACTATAGTAGCTTACTGTAGCAGTCTGCGGTGCTGCTGAGCTGACAGTGTCCAGCAGGTCCGTCATCAGTCATCATTACCTAATAAATATATATCTACCTGTCCGGCTGCAGTACTAGTGATATTATATATACATATATATATTGATTTCATATCATTATCATCCAGTCTATATTAGCAGCAGACACAGTACGTTAGTCCACGGCTGTAGCAACCTCTGTGTCGGCACTCGGCAGTCCATCCATAATTGTATACCACCTACCCGTGGTTTTTTTTTTCTTTCTTCTTGATACATACTACTATAGTAGCTTACTGTAGCAGTCTGCGGTGCTGCTGAGCTGACAGTGTCCAGCAGGTCCGTCATCAGTCATCATTACCTAATAAATATATATCTACCTGTCCGGCTGCAGTACTAGTGATATTATATATACATATATATATTGATTTCATATCATTATCATCCAGTCTATATTAGCAGCAGACACAGTACGTTAGTCCACGGCTGTAGCTACCTCTGTGTCGGCACTCGGCAGTCCATCCATAATTGTATACCACCTACCCGTGGTTATTTTTTTTTCTTTCTTCTTGATACATACTACTATAGTAGCTTACTGTAGCAGTCTGCGGTGCTGCTGAGCTGACAGTGTCCAGCAGGTCCGTCATCAGTCATCATAACCTAATAAATATATATCTACCTGTCCGGATGCATTACTAGTGATATTATATATACATATAAATATTGATTTCATATCATTATCATCCAGTCTATATTAGCAGCAGACACAGTACGGTAGTCCACGGCTGTAGCTACCTCTGTGTCGGCACTCGGCAGTCCATCCATAAGTATACTAGTATCCATCCATCTCCATTGTTTACCTGAGGTGCCTTTTAGTTGTGCCTATTAAAATATGGAGAACAAAAATGTTGAGGTTCCAAAATTAGGGAAAGATCAAGATCCACTTCCACCTCGTGCTGAAGCTGCTGCCACTAGTCATGGCCGAGACGATGAAATGCCAGCAACGTCGTCTGCCAAGGCCGATGCCCAATGTCATAGTACAGAGCATGTCAAATCCAAAACACCAAATATCAGTAAAAAAAGGACTCCAAAACCTAAAATAAAATTGTCGGAGGAGAAGCGTAAACTTGCCAATATGCCATTTACCACACAGAGTGGCAAGGAACGGCTGAGGCCCTGGCCTATGTTCATGGCTAGTGGTTCAGCTTCACATGAGGATGGAAGCACTCAGCCTCTCGCTAGAAAAATGAAAAGACTCAAGCTGGCAAAAGCAGTAGCTCCGCAAAGAACTGTGCGTTCTTCTAAATCACAAATCCACAAGGAGAGTCCGACTCCAATTGTGTCGGTTGCGATGCCTGACCTTCCCAACACTGGACGTGAAGAGCATGCGCCTTCCACCATTTGCACGCCCCCTGCAAGTGCTGGAAGGAGCACCCGCAGTCCAGTTCCTGATAGTCAGATTGAAGATGTCAGTGTTGAAGTACACCAGGATGAGGAGGATATGGGTGTTGCTGGCGCTGGGGAGAAAATTGACCAGGAGGATTCTGATGGTGAGGTGGTTTGTTTAAGTCAGGCACCCGGGGAGACACCTGTTGTCCGTGGGAGGAATATGGCCACTGACATGCCTGGTGAAAATACCAAAAAAATCAGCTCTTCGGTGTGGAAGTATTTCAACAGAAATGCGGACAACAGGTGTCAAGCCGTGTGTTGCCTTTGTCAAGCTGTAATAAGTAGGGGTAAGGATGTTAACCACCTCGGAACATCCTCCCTTATATGTCACCTGCAGCACATTCATAATAAGTCAGTGACAAGTTCAAAAACTTTGGGTGACAGCGGAAGCAGTCCACTGACCAGTAAATACCTTCCTCTTGTAACCAAGCTCACGCAAACCACCCCACCAACTCCCTCAGTGTCAATTTCCTCCTTCCCCAGGAATGCCAATAGTCCTGCAGGCCATGTCACTGGCAATTCTGACGATTCCTCTCCTGCCTGGGATTCCTCCGATGCATCCTTGCGTGTAACGCCTACTGCTGCTGGCGCTGCTGTTGTTGCTGCTGGGAGTCGATGGTTATCCCAGAGGGGAAGTCGTAAGACCACTTTTACTACTTCCACCAAGCAATTGACTGTCCAACAGTCCTTTGCGAGGAAGATGAAATATCACAGCAGTCATCCTACTGCAAAGCGGATAACTGAGGCCTTGGCATCCTGGGTGGTGAGAAACGTGGTTCCGGTATTCATCATTACTGCAGAGCCAACTAGAGACTTGTTGGAGGTACTGTGTCCCCGGTACCAAATACCATCTAGTTTCCATTTCTCTAGGCAGGCGATACCGAAAATGTACACAGACCTCAGAAAAAGAGTCACCAGTGTCCTAAAAAATGCAGCTGTACCCAATGTCCACTTAACCACGGACATGTGGACAAGTGGAGCAGGGCAGGGTCAGGACTATATGACTGTGACAGCCCACTGGGTAGATGTATGGACTCCCGCCGCAAGAACAGCAGCGGCGGCACCAGTAGCAGCATCTCGCAAACGCCAACTCTTTCCTAGGCAGGCTACGCTTTGTATCACCGGTTTCCAGAATACGCACACAGCTGAAAACCTCTTACGGCAACTGAGGAAGATCATCGCGGAATGGCTTACCCCAATTGGACTCTCCTGTGGATTTGTGGCATCGGACAACGCCAGCAATATTGTGTGTGCATTAAATATGGGCAAATTCCAGCACGTCCCATGTTTTGCACATACCTTGAATTTGGTGGTGCAGAATTTTTTAAAAAACGACAGGGGCGTGCAAGAGATGCTGTCGGTGGCCAGAAGAATTGCGGGACACTTTCGGCGTACAGGCACCACGTACAGAAGACTGGAGCACCACCAAAAACAACTGAACCTGCCCTGCCATCATCTGAAGCAAGAAGTGGTAACAAGGTGGAATTCAACCCTCTATATGCTTCAGAGGTTGGAGGAGCAGCAAAAGGCCATTCAAGCCTATACAATTCAGCACGATATAGGAGGTGGAATGCACCTGTCTCAAGCGCAGTGGAGAATGATTTCAACGTTGTGCAAGGTTCTGCTGCCCTTTGAACTTGCCACACGTGAAGTCAGTTCAGACACTGCCAGCCTGAGTCAGGTCATTCCCCTCATCAGGCTTTTGCAGAAGAAGCTGGAGATATTGAAGGAGGAGCTAACATGGAGCGATTCCGCTAGGCATGTAGGACTTGTGGATGGAGCCCTTAATTCGCTTAACAAGGATTCACGGGTGGTCAATCTGTTGAAATCAGAGCACTACATTTTGGCCACCGTGCTCGATCCTAGATTTAAAGCCTACCTTGGATCTCTCTTTCCGGCAGACACAAGTCTGCTGGGGTTGAAAGACCTGCTGGTGAGAAAATTGTCAAGTCAAGCGGAACGCGACCTGTCAACATCTCCTCCTTCACATTCTCCCGCAACTGGGGGTGCGAGGAAAAGGCTCCGAATTCCGAGCCCACCCGCTGGCGGTGATGCAGGGCAGTCTGGAGCGACTGCTGATGCTGACATCTGGTCCGGACTGAAGGACCTGACAACGATTACGGACATGTCGTCTACTGTCACTGCATATGATTCTCTCCCCATTGAAAGAATGGTGGAGGATTATATGAGTGACCGCATCCAAGTAGGCACGTCACACAGTCCGTACTTATACTGGCAGGAAAAAGAGGCAATTTGGAGGCCCTTGCACAAACTGGCTTTATTCTACCTAAGTTGCCCTCCCACAAGTGTGTACTCCGAAAGAGTGTTTAGTGCCGCCGCTCACCTTGTCAGCAATCGGCGTACGAGGTTACATCCAGAAAATGTGGAGAAGATGATGTTCATTAAAATGAATTATAATCAATTCCTCCGTGGAGACATTGACCAGCAGCAATTGCCTCCACAAAGTACACAGGGAGCTGAGATGGTGGATTCCAGTGGGGACGAATTGATAATCTGTGAGGAGGGGGATGTACACGGTGATATATCGGAGGATGATGATGAGGTGGACATCTTGCCTCTGTAGAGCCAGTTTGTGCAAGGAGAGATTAATTGCTTCTTTTTTGGTGGGGGTCCAAACCATCCCGTCATTTCAGTCACAGTCGTGTGGCAGACCCTGTCACTGAAATGATGGGTTGGTTAAAGTGTGCATGTCCTGTTTATACAACATAAGGGTGGGTGGGAGGGCCCAAGGACAATTCCATCTTGCACCTCTTTTTTCTTTAATTTTTCTTTGCGTCATGTGCTGTTTGTGGAGTGTTTTTTGGAAGGGCCATCCTGCGTGACACTGCAGTGCCACTCCTAGATGGGCCCGGTGTTTGTGTCGGCCACTAGGATCGCTTATCTTACTCACACAGCTACCTCATTGCGCCTCTTTTTTTCTTTGCGTCATGTGCTGTTTGGGGAGTGTTTTTTGGAAGGGCCATCCTGCGTGACACTGCAGTGACACTCCTAGATGGGCCCGGTGTTTGTGTCGGCCACTAGGATCGCTTATCTTACTCACACAGCTACCTCATTGCGCCTCTTTTTTTCTTTGCGTCATGTGCTGTTTGGGGAGTGTTTTTTGGAAGGGCCATCCTGCGTGACACTGCAGTGACACTCCTAGATGGGCCCGGTGTTTGTGTCGGCCACTAGGGTCGCTTATCTTACTCACACAGCTACCTCATTGCGCCTCTTTTTTTCTTTGCGTCATGTGCTGTTTGGGGAGTGTTTTTTGGAAGGGCCATCCTGCGTGACACTGCAGTGCCACTCCTAGATGGGCCCGGTGTTTGTGTCGGCCACTAGGGTCGCTTATCTTACTCACACAGCTACCTCATTGCGCCTCTTTTTTTCTTTGCGTCATGTGCTGTTTGGGGAGTGTTTTTTGGAAGGGCCATCCTGCGTGACACTGCAGTGCCACTCCTAGATGGGTCCGGTGTTTGTGTCGGCCACTAGGGTCGCTTATCTTACTCACACAGCTACCTCATTGCGCCTCTTTTTTTCTTTGCGGCATGTGCTGTTTGGGGAGTGTTTTTTGGAAGGGCCATCCTGCGTGACACTGCAGTGCCACTCCTAGATGGGCCCGGTGTTTGTGTCGGCCACTAGGGTCGCTTATCTTACTCACACAGCTACCTCATTGCGCCTCTTTTTTTCTTTGCGTCATGTGCTGTTTGGGGAGTGTTTTTTGGAAGGGCCATCCTGCGTGACACTGCAGTGCCACTCCTAGATGGGCCCGGTGTTTGTGTCGGCCACTAGGGTCGCTTATCTTACTCACACAGCTACCTCATTGCGCCTCTTTTTTTCTTTGCGTCATGTGCTGTTTGGGGAGTGTTTTTTGGATGGGCCATCCTGCGTGACACTGCAGTGCCACTCCTAGATGGGCCAGGTGTTTGTGTCGGCCACTAGGGTCGCTTAGCTTAGTCATCCAGCGACCTCGGTGCAAATTTTAGGACTAAAAATAATATTGTGAGGTGTGAGGTATTCAGAATAGACTGAAAATGAGTGGAAATTATGGTTTTTGAGGTTAATAATACTTTGGGATCAAAATGACCCCCAAATTCTATGATTTAAGCTGTTTTTTAGGTTTTTTGGAAAAAAACACCCGAATCCAAAACACACCCGAATCCGACAAAAAAAATTCGGTGAGGTTTTGCCAAAACGCGGTCGAACCCAAAACACGGCCGCGGAACCGAACCCTAAACCAAAACACAAAACCCGAAAAATTTCCGGTGCTCATCTCTAGTTTAAACGACAAAGATAAGGACAAAAAAATCAGCAGCGCAAAATATCAGGGAAAAAAACAATAAAAGGATATGAGAGCCGTTTACAACAGTTTAAATGATTATAAAATCTATTAAAGAAGCACACCTCAATTCAGTGTATCCAATTCAGATGGACACCAGCTGTGTCAGTTATCTAAATAAAGGTCCACATAGATTATGGGATCCGGCTGGTAATTAAAGCAATATGTGATAGAGCCGCTCTACACCATTCATTGAGATCACAGAACAGCCGCGGCTTTTGGTGTCCTCCGTTAGCCGTCTACGCCAATATACGGCTGTTAGCCGTCCATATCATCATATGGCTCTCACCGCACAGTGATCCTACGGCTTCCTCTCCCTTGCGGCATTCGCTTAGTGGGCATTGCAGGACACTTTGCTGAGGACGCTCGGCTTTGTACCAGCCCACATGAGGAGAGGTATTTGATCTGCATCTAATGCCAGGTTAACCCATAATTTTGAAGATATGAGACATTCATCCATCAAATTATCCACTGTGTTTCTGACATTGCGGCTACTATCACATATTGCTTTAATTACCAGCCGGATCCCATAATCTATGTGGACCTTTATTTAGATAACTGACACAGCTGGTGTCCATCTGAATTGGATACACTGAATTGAGGTGTGCTTCTTTAATAGATTTTATAATCATTTAAACTGTTGTATTGTTTTAATCTAGCTATTCTTTATGATTAATAAATCTACTCTATTATACATCGGCTCTCATATCCTTTTATTGTTTTTTTCCCTGATATTTTGCGCTGCTGATTTTTTTGTCCTAACAAAGGGGGAGGCTCAGTCATGCTGCCAAGCACCTTGGTCTTGTTGCTTGGTGGTGCATTATAATTGTGATAATGGCGGTCACAGGTGCAAAGTGTGTGGTGGGTGGTACTGCGTACCTGCTGCCAAATTCTTAAGGGTATGCCATACCTGAACGTACCCGCATACTTGCACCACTGATCACTGCCGTCACTGCCAATCTGCGTAGTCATAGGTCAACCCTAGAATTTGATGTTCCTCATTATTGTGTCAGTGCTGCGTATGAGTATTGCAGAGGACTTTGTGATGGCTCCAGTGGACGTCTAACTTCTTTCCTGTACTGCAGCTTCACTTGCGATTATTAGCAATTCCGTAGTCTAGAAAAACGCAGCTGCATATGCATTTGTGTGAAAACATGAATTAGACCCATAGTACAGTGCATTCACACTTTTAAAAATGTTGGATATGTGTCTCAGCACATTATTCTATTCAGCCTTCTTCTTATGCTTGTTCAGGACATACAGTAGGGCCTAATTCAGACCTGATTGCTAGCAAGCGTTTTTTGCACTGCTGCGATCAGATAGTCATCGCCTACAGGGGAGTGTATTTTAGCTGTGCAAGTGTGCGAACGCATGTGTAGCAGAGCTGTACAAACAGATTTTGGGCAGTCTCTGCGCAGCCCAGGACTTACTCAGCCACTGTGATCACATCAGCCTATCCGGGACTGGAATTGACATCAGGAACGCTCCCTGCAAATGCATAGACATGCCTGCATTTTTCCAGAAACTTCCTGAAAACAGTCAGTTGACACCCACAAACACCTTCATCCTGTCAATCTCCTTGCGCTCGCCATGCAAATGGATCCGTCGCACAAACCCATCGCTGAGCGGCGATCCGCTTTGTACCCGTGCGACATGCCTGCGCATTACGGTGCATACGCATGCGCAGTTTGGACCTGATCGCCCACTGTGCGAAAATGCACAGCAGCAATCAGGTCTCAATTACCCCTATAGTGAGTTGTAACATGGCAATTGATAGAACAACCTGTAGGCCACTAGATTATTAGATTATACTGTTGACAACACAGCCCTTCAGGCCATTTCAATAATGCTGCTTTCACATCGCAAAACCTGCTTTTGAAATGGTATTTGAAACGGTTCTTAAAACGGGTCTGAGCAGTTAAACCCCTTTCACATCTCATGTTGTAACCAGTAAATTACCATTTCATTCCCATTTTGGTACCTTTCACACTGAACCCGTTTCACCCATAGAAAACAGTGGTTGTCATTATAAATGGACTTTTCTGGCCCACACATTATTATTAATCACTAATTAATTCATTATTAATAATTTGGATAGTCGTACGATGGAACCCAGCAGCTTGAAGCATATCTATTTTTATTAGATGGGATTAGGTACTTGGTTTGTCTTTTTTGGAGGCACAAGTATTATTTATATATTTTTTAAAATTTTTTTTTTTTTTAAGATGGAATGGTTAAAAACACGGAAAAAAATGGCGTGGGGTCCCCCCTCCAAAGCATAACCAGCCTCGGGCTCTTTGAGCTGGTCCTGGTTCTAAAAATGCGGGGAAAAAATTGACAGGGGATCCCCTGTATTTTTAAAACCAGCACCGGGCTCTGCGCCTGGTGCTGGTGCAAAAAATACGGGGGATAAACCGAGTAGGGGTCCCCCGTATTTTTCACACCAGCATTGGGCTCCACTAGCTGGACAGATAATGCCACAGCCGGGGGTCACTTTTATGCCGTGCCCTGCGGCCGTGGCATTAAATATCCAACTAGTCACCCCTGGCCGGGGTACCCTGGGGGAGTGGGGACCCCTTCAATCAAGGGGTCCCCCCCCCCAGCCACCCAAGGGCCAGGGGTGAAGCCCGAGGCTGTCCCCCCCCATCCAATGGGCTGCGGATGGGGGGGCTGATAGCCTTTGTTGTAAATGAAAAGATATTGTTTTTTCCAGTAGTACTACAAGTCCCAGCAAGCCTCCCCCGCAAGCTGGTACTTGGAGAACCACAAGTACCAGCATGCGGGAGAAAAACTGGCCCGCTGGTACCTGTAGTTCTAATGAAAAAAAAATACCCAAATAAAAACAGGACAAAGACACCGTCGACAGTAAAACTTTATTACACACTGCCGACACACACATACTTACCTATGTTCACACGCCGACATCGGTCCTCTTCTCCATGTAGAATCCAGGGGTACCTGAAAATAAAAGATCAATATACTCACCTCAACCAGGCTCCAGAGATAAATCCACGTACTTGGAGAAAAAAACAAACCGGACAACCGACCACATGGACTGAAAGGGGTCCCATGCTGACACATGAGACCCCTATCCCCGAATGAGACCTGTCAGTGACAGCTGTCACAGAAAGGTTTCTTAAGCCAATCAGGAAGCGCTACTTCCGTGGCGCTCACCTGATTGGCTGTGCACTGTCTGAGCTGTCAGACAGCGCATCGCAAAGCCGCTCCATTACTTTCAATGGTGGGAAGTTTGCGGCTAGCGGTGGGGTCACCCGCCGGTCAGCCGCTGACCGGCGGGTGACCCCACCGCTAGCCGCAAACTTCCCACCATTGAAAGTAATGGAGCGGCTTTGCGATGCGCTGTCTGACAGCTCAGACAGTGCACAGCCAATCAGGTGAGCGCCACGGAAGTAGCGCTTCCTGATTGGCTGAAGGGACTTCAGTGACAGGAGTCACGTGATGTCCCGGCATTCGGGGAGAGGGGTCTCATATGTTAGCATGGGACCCCTTTCGGTCCGCAGGTCCGGGTGTTCGTTTTCTTTTTTTGCCAAGTCCGTGGATTTATCTCTGGACCATGGCTGAGGTGAGTATATTGAACTTTTATTTTCAGGTACCCCTGGATTCTACATGGAGAAGAGGACCGATGTCGGCGTGTGAACATAGGTAAGTATGTGTGTGTCGGCAGTGTGTAATAAAGTTTTACTGTCGACGGTGTCTGTGTCCTGTTTTTATTTGGGTATTTTTTTTCCATTAGAACTACAGGTACCAGCGGGCCAGTTTTTCTCCCGCATGCTGGTACTTGTGGTTCTCCAAGTACCAGCTTGCGGGGGAGGCTTGCTGGGACTTGTAGTACTACTGGAAAAAACAATATCTTTTCATTTACAACAAAGGCTATCAGCCCCCCCATCCGCAGCCCATTGGATGGGGGGGACAGCCTCGGGCTTCACCCCTGGCCCTTGGGTGGCTGGGGGGGGGGACCCCTTGATTGAAGGGGTCCCCACTCCCCCAGGGTACCCCGGCCAGGGGTGACTAGTTGGATATTTAATGCCACGGCCGCAGGGCACGGCATAAAAGTGACCCCCGGCTGTGGCATTATCTGTCCAGCTAGTGGAGCCCAATGCTGGTGTGAAAAATACGGGGGACCCCTACTCGTTTTGTCCCCCGTATTTTTTGCACCAGCACCAGGCGCAGAGCCCGGTGCTGGTTTTAAAAATACGGGGGATCCCCTGTCAATTTTTTCCCCGCATTTTTAGAACCAGGACCAGCTCGAAGAGCCCGAGGCTGGTTATGCTTTGGAGGGGGGACCCCACGCCATTTTTTTCCGTGTTTTTCACATTTAAACGTTTATAAAGCCACTCTCTCATGTGTCTCCTGTGTTTTCCAAGCTGTTTCCTGGTTGTGGCTGGTGACATCACACATGGAGACAGCCTATCATCTTCTGGGGCTTGCAAATACCGTTTCAGACCCTTTCACACTGCACAGTGAAATGGGACTGAAACGGGTAGGACCCTGCTTTTTTACCGTTTCAAAATACCGGTATTTTGAAAACGGTAAATTGAAGGGGACCCTTTCACATCGCAGCTTGACCCGTTTAGGAAGCCAGTTAAAACGGCAAAATACCGGGTATAAGCTGCGGTGTGAAAGGGGTATAAGTGTTCAGGTCCTGTGGAAGAAGGTGACCTGTCCATTTGTGGGAATGTGGAAGTGACGACAGAGCTTAGGTTGTGTTAGTACAGTATCATGATGTGAGGAATGAATATTGGAAGTAGCAGTCTTCCTGTAGCAGTTTAGTAATGTGAACCTTCTGATCAGGAAACAAAGTGGTGTCAAATGTATCTCTATTTAAATTGTTCTTACACCCATCTTGTTTTCTACATAGCTCCCATTGAATTTCACATACTGTATACTGTCCATGTCAGTCTTTATTAAGAAAACAAGTTTTAATTTGTTTAAAAACAAATAAACAATTTTTTTTAAATTTCAAATAAAATTTGCCTGTGATCCAGATGCATTCAATTATTTGCATGGCAGTCTGTGTTAGGAGAAATAGGAAGTGAACTTGAATGCCCAGGTTAAAAATGTGATCTAATTAAGAAAATTAAAAGCTTTTGTTCTGAATTTCATCTGTCAGCATTGTGAGCTTCTGGATTCTGTAAGTGGCAGTACATCAATCAGTTTGTATGGTATTACAGGAAATAACACTGTCATCCCATTTGTTGATGCCATATATTACAGTGCCTGTGTTCATATGATATTTCTGAAACTTGCAGCCACATTTTTTTCTCAATTCAATTAATTTAAGCTTTTAATGATTGGGTTCAGCTGTTAAGTTAAAATCCTTTTTCAACCCTCTCCCCTTTTTTCAAAAATCCTGGATTATACTTCAAGCATTGTGGATTCTGCAGACAAACAGTCACATTTCAGTACCATTACTAAGTCATTATTTTGGTAGTTCGCCAAAGAAACCTTACAGTCAGCAGTTGATCTGCATATTGGAGAAATCAATGTAAGTGTTCCTCCCAATAACAGCTGTTTTGCTACTCATGTTTTCCAAGGCCAGAATATTACTAATAAGCAATAAATATGGATGGTTCAGGATAATCATTTTGAAAGAATCGTGGAGCAGAGGCAGAACTTGCACGTGGTGGATGCAGGTGCAAGATTATGCTGTGGGCACTCTCCTCTGCCTCGCCACAAGTTCATAATATGCCAGTAGCTTAGGTGAAACTAAACATTTGGTAGTGGGTGGCCCCAGTTCCAACCTCTCGACAGAATTTGTGTTACCTTGGGAATTTGTCAATCTGTTTCGTGATTTTTAACCTAGTATAATGTTTAATAGATTTGTCAGTTTGGACAGTTAATTGTTGATTTATTTATGGTAAGCAAAGGTATAGCATAGAGCCACGGTGTTCAGTGCAAGAACATGTTATGGCACCCATGTGTACTGAAATGCATCACAATTCAATTGTACATGCACATGAAATACTGTAGAAGTGCACCACCATAATGCAGCACACTACTAAAGTTCAGCCACCAGAAGAAGTGAGGCTAGTCAATGGAGGTCATGGAAGTGTACAGGCAGTATTTAGACAACTACAGTGATATCTCAGACCTTTAATAGCTTTAATAGCTTACATTGTCAACACCTTTAAGAATGGGTTAGATAAATTCCTATTGGATAAGGATATACAGGGGTATGGTGCATAGTCATGCATTATAGTTACTATAAATAGGGATAAAATGCAATGGCTGACAGCAGCATCAGTCAGAAATTTTAGTCAAATCATCATGCATAGGACACCACAAATAGGTTGAACTCGATGAACAATTGTCTTTTTTCAACCTCAGATACTATGTTACTATGTTACATTGGAGGCCATGATCTGATGGAAAATCTGCCCCTAGAATAGAATAGGTAAAAGTTTTCATGGTGTGTCCAATAGTTGCATTTGAAGACGCACCAAGCAGATTGTTGCATGTAAAGATGCACAATGTGGGTGTCTAATAGGCCCTACACACATACCGATATTCTGAAAGATATGAACGATCTCGTTCATAAATGAACGAGAACTCGTTCATATCTTTCAGTGTGGAGACTCCAGCGATGAACGATGCGCGGCCCCGCGCTCGTTCATCGCTGATCTCCCGTCGGCTGTGCATGCAGGCCAATATGGACGATCTCGTCCATATTTGCCTGCACTTCAATGCAGCCGGGTGACGGGGGGAGTGAAGAAACTTCACTCCCCCCGTCACTGCCCCCGTCACTGCCCCCCCGTATCGGCCGTCGGGCACCTCGGCGGCGCATCGCCGAGTGTGTAGGGCCCCTTAGGCTGTGTACACACTAGTAAGATGTGCGCCCCATGCAATCTTGTATACAATTTACCGACATACGATATTGGGCATACACACTATACAATTAATCAATAAGATAAGATGAAATTATATCTTAAGGGGATGGAGTTTTTTTTAAAAGGGGGTGTACAGTACTTCTTTATAGGCTATAAAAAGCCCACTATTTTGCTCAGTGCAGTTTTGCTCTGTGATTTGTTTAACACTCCACATATATAGTACTGTTTAATTGATTTATTTATAAATTTAATATGTGGCTTTCCAGCTGTTGGGTAACTACACATCCCAGCATGCCATGCCACACTTTTACAATTCCATAATAGCAAAACTGTGTCATGGCATGCTGGGACTTGTAGTTCCACATCAGCAGCAGAGGCCAGGCTATTCACTGGTGAGCAGCACCTTGTCAGTGCACAAATATTGTGACACATATACATTGGTGGTCAGCAGAAAACACTTTATAAAAACATTGTAAACACACCTGAGCAGGTGTTCAACTTGTGCTGATATGCAGCTGTTTGTGAAGATGCTGCTGCTCCAGTGCCATCTAGAAGCACAATATGGAGGAGGAGGGTCAAGGCCGATGACAACACAGTAAAATATTATGGTCTTATGGTTGGATGTACACACTAGTGAAAAACCACACAATATTGCATGATCAAGGCTGCATGCAGGTCAGATGTTGGATGTCCTCGGGAGCGCACATAATATGACAATCGTGTGTACACACTATGCAACATTTTATGCAATCATACAACATCAGAAATATTGTATACAATATCTCATAGTGTGTTTGCAGCTTTACTTCATGCACATGCAGACACATGTTTGTACACCAAGAAAAGGTCTGATACCAGCATAGGCATAAAGTCACAGATGTGACAAAAGCAAAAGATGCTAAAGTGGTTGCAGCATGCGACTATAAATCAGCCCCAATACCTAAAAAAACATGCATTACAACTAGTGATGTGCACCGGACATTTTTCGGGGTTTTGTGTTTTGGTTTTGGATTCGGTTCCGCGGCTGTGTTTTGGATTCGGACGCGTTTTGGCAAAACCTCCCTGAAAATTTTTTGTCGGATTCGGGTGTGTTTTGGATTTGTTTTGTTTTTTACAAAAAACCCTCAAAAACAGCTTAAATCATAGAATGTAGGGGTAATTTTGATCCCATAGTATTATTAACCTCAATAACCATAATTTACACTCATTTTCAGTGTATTCTGAACACCTCACACCTCACAATATTATTTTTAGTCCTAAAATATGCACCGAGGTCGCTGGATGGCTAAGCTAAGCGACACAAGTGGCCGACACAAACACCTGGCCCATCTAGGAGTGGCACTGCAGTGTCAGGCAGGATGGCACTTCAAAAAAATTGTCCCCAAACAGCACATGATGCAAAGAAAAAAAGAGGCGCACCAAGGTCGCTGTGTGACTAAGCTAAGCGACCCAAGTGGCCGACACAAACACCTGGCCCATCTAGGAGTGGCACTGCAGTGTCAGACAGGATGGCAGATTAAAAAATTTTTGTCCCCAAACAGCACATGATGCAAAGAAAAAAAGAGGCGCAATGAGGTAGCTGTGTGACTAAGCTAAGCGACCCAAGTGGCCGACTCAAACACCTGGCCCATCTAGGAGTGGCATTGCAGTGTCAGACAGGATGGCACTTCAAAAAAATAGTCCCCAAACAGCACATGATGCAAAGAAAAATGAAAGAAAAAAGAGGTGCAGGATGGAATTGTCCTTGGGCCCTCCCACCCACCCTTATGTTGTATAAACAGGACATGCACACGTTAATGAACCCATCATTTCAGCTACAGGGTCTGCCACACGACTGTGACTAAAATGACTGGTTGGATTGGGCCCCCACCAAAAAAAAGAAGCAATCAATCTCTCCTTGCACAAACTGGCTCTACAGAGGCAAGATGTCCACCTCATCATCATCCTCCGATTCCTCACCCCTTTCACTGTGTACATCCCCCTCCTCACAGATTATTAATTCGTCCCCACTGGAATCCACCATCTCAGGTCCCTGTGTACTTTCTGGAGGCAATTGCTGCTGGTGAATGTCTCCACGGAGGAATTGATTATAATTCATTTTGATGAACATCATCTTCTCCACATTTTCTGGAAGTAAACTCATACGCCGATTGCTGACAAGGTGAGCGGCTGCACTAAACACTCTTTCGGAGTACACACTGGAGGGAGGGCAATTTAGGTAGAATAAAGCCAGTTTGTGCAAGGGCCTCCAAATTGCCTTTTTTTCCTGCCAGTATACGTACGGTCTACTTGGATGCGGTCTCTCATATAATCCTCCACCATTCTTTCAATGGTGAGAGAATCATATGCAGTGACAGTAGACGACATGTCAGTAATCGTTGGCAGGTCCTTCAGTCCGGACCAGATGTCAGCACTCGCTCCAGACTGCCCTGCATCACCGCCAGCGGGTGGGCTCGGAATTCTTAGCCTTTTCCTCGCACCCCCAGTTGCGGGAGAATGTGAAGGAGGAGATGTTGACGGGTCACGTTCCGCTTGACTTGACAATTTTCTCACCAGCAGGTCTTTGAACCTCTGCAGACTTGTGTCTGCCGGAAAGAGAGATACAACGTAGGTTTTAAATCTAGGATCGAGCACGGTGGCCAAAATGTAGTGCTCTGATATCAACAGATTGACCACCCGTGAATCCTGGTTAAGCGAATTACGGGCTCCATCCACAAGTCCCACATGCCTAGCGGAATCGCTCTGTTTTAGCTCCTCCTTCAATGTCTCCAGCTTCTTCTGCAAAAGCCTGATGAGGGGAATGACCTGACTCAGGCTGGCAGTGTCTGAACTGACTTCACGTGTGGCAAGTTCAAAGGGTTGCAGAACCTTGCACAACGTTGAAATCATTCTCCACTGCGCTTGAGTCAGGTGCATTCCCCCTCCTGTGCCTATATCGTGGGCAGATGTAAATGCTTGAATGGCCTTTTGCTGCTCCTCCATCCTCTGAAACATATAGAGGGTTGAATTCCACCTCGTTACCACCTCTTGCTTCAGATGATGGCAGGGCAGGTTCATGAATGTTTGGTGGTGCTCCAGTCTTATGCACGCGGTGTCTGAATGCCGAAAGTGGCCCGCAATTCTTTGGGCCACCGACAGCATCTCTTGCACGCCCCTGTCGTTGTTTAAATAATTCTGCACCACCAAATTCAATGTATGTGCAAAACATGGGATGTGCTGGAATTTGCCCAGATGTAATGCACGCACAATATTGGTGGCGTTGTCCGATGTCCCAAATCCCCAGGAGAGTCCAATTGGGGTAAGCCATTCTGCGATGATGTTCCTCAGTTTCCGTAAGAGGTTGTCAGCTGTGTGCCTCTTCTGGAAAGCGGTGATACAAAGCGTAGCCTGCCTAGGAACGAGTTGGGGTTTGCGAGATGCTGCTACTGGTGCCGCCGCTGCTGTTCTTGCTGCGGGAGGCAATACATATACCCAGTGGGCTGTCACAGTCATATAGTCCTGAGTCTGCCCTGCTCCACTTGTCCACATGTCCGTGGTTAAGTGGACATTGGGTACAACTGCATTTTTTAGGACACTGGTGACTCTTTTTCTGAGGTCTGTGTACATTTTCGGTATTGCCTGCCTAGAGAAATGGAACCTAGATGGTATTTGGTACTGGGGACACAGTACCTCAATCAAGTCTCTAGTTGCCTCTGAATTAACGGTGGATACCGGAACCACGTTTCTCACCGCCCAGGCTGCCAAGGCCTGAGTTATCCGCTTTGCCGCAGGATGACTGCTGTGATATTTCATCTTCCTCGCAAAGGACTGTTGGACAGTCAATTGCTTACTGGAAGTAGTACAAGTGGTCTTACGACTTCCCCTCTGGGATGACGATCGACTCCCAGCGGCAACAACAGCAGCGCCAGCAGCAGTAGGCGTTACACTCAAGGATGCATCGGAGGAATCCCAGGCAGGAGAGGACTCGTCAGACTTGCCAGTGACATGGCCTGCAGGACTATTGGCTTTCCTAACTAAGGAGGAAATTGACACTGAGGGAGTTGGTGGTGTGGTTTGCAGGAGCTTGGTTACAAGAGGAAGGGATTTAGTTGTCAGTAGACTCCTTCCGCTGTCACCCAAAGTTTTTGAACTTGTCACTGACTTCTGATGAATGCGGTCCAGGTGACGTATAAGGGAGGATGTTCCTAGGTGGTTAACGTCCTTACCCCTACTTATTACAGCTTGACAAAGGCAACACACGGCTTGACACCTGTTGTGCACATTTGTGTTGAAATAATTCCACACCGAAGATCTGATTTTTTTTGGTATTTTGACCAGGCGTGTCAATGGCCATATTCGTCCCATGGACAACAGGTGTCTCCCCGAGTGCCTGACTTAAACAAACCACCTCACCATCAGAATCCTCCTTGTCAATTTCTTCCCAAGCGCCAGCAACACCCATATCCTCATCCTGGTGTACTTCAACAGTGACATCTTCAATTTGACTATCAGGAACTGGACTGCGGGTGCTCCTTCCAGCACTTGCAGGGGGCGTGCAAATGGTGGAAGGCGCAAGCTCTTCCCGTCCAGTGTTGGGAAGGTCAGGCATCGCAACCGACACAATTGGACTCTCCTTGGGGATTTGTGATTTAGAAGAACGCACAGTTCTTTGCTGTGCTTTTGCCTGCTTAAGTCTTTTCATTTTTCTAGCGAGAGTATGAGTGCTTCCATCCTCATGTGAATCTGAACCACTAGCCATGAACATAGGCCAGGGCCTCAGCCGTTCCTTGCCACTCCGTGTCGTAAATGGCATATTGGCAAGTTTACGCTTCTCCTCAGATGCTTTTAATTTTGATTTTTGGGTAATTTTACTGAACTTTTGTTTTTTGGATTTTACATGCTCTCTACTATGACATTGGGCATCGGCCTTGGCAGACGACGTTGATGGCATTTCATTGTCTCGGCCAAGACTAGTGGCAGCAGCTTCAGCACAAGGTGGAAGTGGATCTTGATCTTTCCCTATTTTACCCTCTACATTTTTGTTCTCCATTTTTTAATGTGTGGAATTATATGCCAGTATCAATAGCAATGGCCTACTACTATATATACTACACACAACTGAAATGCACCACAGGTATAGAATGTAGATGGATAGTATACTTGATGACACAGAGGTAGGTACAGCAGTGGCCTTCCGTATCGTACTGCTATATATGCTGGTGGTCACTGTGTCAGCAAACTGCAAAACTAAAATGCACCACAGGTATAGAATGTAGATGGATAGTATACTTGACGACACAGAGGTAGGTACAGCAGTGGCCTTCCGTACCATACTGCTATATATACTGGTGGTCACGGTGGCAGCAAACTGCAAAACTAAAATACACCACAGGTATAGAATGTAGATGGATAGAATACTTGACGACACAGAGGTAGGTACAGAAGTAGCCTTCCGTACCGTACTGCTATATATACTGGTGGTCACTGTGTCAGCAAACTGCACAACTGAAATGCACCACAGGTATAGAATCTAGATGGATAGTATACTTGACGACACAGAGGTAGGTACAGCAGTTGCCTTCCGTACCGTACTGCTATATATGCTGGTGGTCACTGTGTCAGCAAACTGCACAACTGAAATGCACCACAGGTATAGAATGTAGATGGATAGTATACTTGAGGACAGAGAGGTAGGTACAGCAGTGGCCTTCCGTACCGTACTGCTATATATACTGGTGGTCACTGTGTCAGCAAACTGCAAAACTAAAATGCACCACAGGTATAGAATGTAGATGGATAGTATACTTGATGACACAGAGGTAGGTACAGCAGTGGCCTTCCGTAAAGTACTGCTATATATGCTGGTGGTTACTGTGTCAGCAAACTGCAAAACTAAAATGCACCACAGGTATAGAATGTAGATGGATAGTATACTTGACGACACAGAGGTAGGTACAGCAGTGGCCTTCCGTACCGCACTGCTATATATACTGGTGGTCACTGTGTCAGCAAACTGCAAAACTAAAATGCACCACAGGTATAGAATGTAGATGGATAGTATACTTGACAACACAGATGTAGGTACAGCAGTGGCCTTCCGTAAAGTACTGCTATATATGCTGGTGGTTACTGTGTCAGCAAACTGCAAAACTAAAATGCACCACATGTATAGAATGTAGATGGATAGTATACTTGACGACACAGAGGTAGGTACAGCAGTGGCCTTCCGTACCGTACTGCTATATATACTGGTGGTCACTGTGTCAGCAAACTGCAAAACTAAAATGCACCACAGGTATAGAATGTAGATGGATAGTATACTTGACGACACAGAGGTAGGTACAGCAGTGGCCTTCCGTACCGTACTGCTATATATACTGGTGGTCACTGTGTCAGCAAACTGCACAACTGAAATGCACCACAGGTATAGAATCTAGATGGATAGTATACTTGATGACACAGAGGTAGGTACAGCAGTGACCTTCCGTAAAGTACTGCTATATATGCTGGTGGTCACTGTGTCAGCAAACTGCAAAACTAAAATGCACCACAGGTATAGAATGTAGATGGATAGTATACTTGACGACACAGAGGTAGGTACAGCAGTGGCATTCCGTACCATACTGCTATATATACTGGTGGTCACTGTGTCAGCAAACTGCAAAACTAAAATGCACCACAGGTATAGAATGTAGATGGATAGAATACTTGACGACACAGAGGTAGGTACAGCAGTGGCCTTCCGTACCGTACTGCTATATATACTGGTGGTCACTGTGTCTGCAAACTGCACGACTGAAATGCACCACAGGTATAGAATCTAGATGGATAGTATACTTGACGACACAGAGGTAGGTACAGCAGTGGCCTTCCGTACCGTACTGCTATATATACTGGTGGTCACTGTGTCAGCGAACTGCACAACTGAAATGCACCACAGGTATAGAATCTAGATGGATAGTATACTCGACGACACAGAGGTAGGTACAGCAGTGGCCTTACGTACCGTACTGCTATATATGCTGGTGGTCACTATGTCAGCAAACTGCACACAACTGAAATGCACCACAGGTATAGAATGTAGATGGATAGTATACTTGACGACACAGAGGTAGGTACAGTAGTGGCCTTCCGTACCGTACTGCTATATATACTGGTGGCCACTGTGTCAGCAAACTGCACAACTGAAATGCACCACAGGTATATAATCTAGATGGATAGTATACTTGACGACACAGAGGTAGGTACAGCAGTGGCCTTCCGTACCGTACTGCTATATATGCTGGTGGTCACTGTGTCAGCAAACTGCACAACTGAAATGCACCACAGGTATAGAATGTAGATGGATAGTATACTTGACGACACAGAGGTAGGTACAGCAGTGGCCTTCCGTACCGTACTGCTATATATACTGGTAGTCACTGTGTCAGCAAACTGCAAAACTAAAATGCACCACAGGTATAGAATGTAGATGGATAGTATACTTGATGACACAGAGGTAGGTCCAGCAGTGGCCTTCCGTACCGCACTGCTATATATACTGGTGGTCACTGTGTCAGCAAACTGCAAAACTAAAATGCACCACAGGTATAGAATGTAGATGGATAGTATACTTGACGACACAGAGGTAGGTACAGCAGTGGCCTTCCGTACCGCACTGCTATATATACTGGTGGTCACTGTGTCAGCAAACTGCAAAACTAAAATGCACCACAGGTATAGAATCTAGATGGATAGTATACTTGACGACACAGAGGTAGGTACAGCAGTGGCCTTCCGTACCGTACTGCTATATATGCTGGTGGTCACTGTGTCAGCAAACTGCACAACTGAAATGCACCACAGGTATAGAATGTAGATGGATAGTATACTTGACGACACAGAGGTAGGTACAGCAGTGGCCTTCCGTACCGTACTGCTATATATACTGGTAGTCACTGTGTCAGCAAACTGCAAAACTAAAATGCACCACAGGTATAGAATGTAGATGGATAGTATACTTGATGACACAGAGGTAGGTCCAGCAGTGGCCTTCCGTACCGCACTGCTATATATACTGGTGGTCACTGTGTCAGCAAACTGCAAAACTAAAATGCACCACAGGTATAGAATGTAGATGGATAGTATACTTGACGACACAGAGGTAGGTACAGCAGTGGCCTTCCGTACCGCACTGCTATATATACTGGTGGTCACTGTGTCAGCAAACTGCAAAACTAAAATGCACCACAGGTATAGAATCTAGATGGATAGTATACTTGACGACACAGAGGTAGGTACAGCAGTGGCCTTCCGTACCGTACTGCTATATATGCTGGTGGTCACTGTGTCAGCAAACTGCACAACTGAAATGCACCACAGGTATAGAATGTAGATGGATAGTATACTTGACGACACAGATGTAGGTACAGCAGTGGCCTTCCGTACCGTACTGCTATATATACTGGTGGTCACTGTGTCAGCAAACTGCAAAACTAAAATGCACCACAGGTATAGAATGTAGATGGATAGTATACTTGACGACACAGAGGTAGGTACGGCAGTGGCCTTCCGTACCATACTGCTATATATACTGGTGGTCACTGTGTCAGCAAACTGCAAAACTAAAATGCACCACAGGTATAGAATGTAGATGGATAGAATACTTGACGACACAGAGGTAGGTACAGCAGTGGCCTTCCGTACCGTACTGCTATATATACTGGTAGTCACTGTGTCAGCGAACTGCACAACTGAAATGCACCACAGGTATAGAATCTAGATGGATAGTATACTTGACGACACAGAGGTAGGTACAGCAGTGGCCTACCGTACCGTACTGCTATATATGCTGGTGGTCACTGTGTCAGCAATCTGCACACAACTGAAATGCACCACAGGTATAGAATGTAGATGGATAGTATACTTGACGACACAGAGGTAGGTACAGTAGTGGCCTTCCGTACCGTACTGCTATATATACTGGTGGTCACTGTGTCAGCAAACTGCACAACTGAAATGCACCACAGGTATAGAATCTAGATGGATAGTATACTTGACGACACAGAGGTAGGTACAGCAGTGGCCTTCCGTACCGCACTGCTATATATACTGGTGGTCACTGTGTCAGCAAACTGCAAAACTAAAATGCACCACAGGTATAGAATGTAGATGGATAGTATACTTGACGACACAGAGGTAGGTACAGCAGTGGCCTTCCGTACCGTACTGCTATATATACTGGTGGTCACTGTGTCAGCAAACTGCAAAACTAAAATGCACCACAGGTATAGAATGTAGTTGGATAGTATACTTGACGACACAGAGGTAGGTACAGCAGTGGCCTTCCGTACCATACTGCTATATATACTGGTGGTCACTGTGTCAGCAAACTGCAAAACTAAAATGCACCACAGGTATATAATGTTGATGGATAGTATACTTGATGACACAGAGGTAGGTATAGCAGTGGCCTTTCGTACCGTACTGCTATATATACTGGTGGTCACTGTGTCAGCAAACTGCACAACTGAAATGCACCACAGGTATAGAATGTAGATTGATAGTATACTTGATGACACATAGGTAGGTACAGCAGTGGCCTTCCGTACCGTACTGCTATATATGCTGGTGGTCACTGTGTCAGCAAAATGCAAAACTAAAATGCACCACAGGTATAGAATGTAGATGGATAGTATACTTGACGACACAGAGGTAGGTACAGCAGTGGCCTTCCGTACCGCACTGCTATATATACTGGTGGTCACTGTGTCAGCAAACTGCAAAACTAAAATGCACCACAGGTATAGAATGTAGATGGATAGTATACTTGACGACACAGAGGTAGGCACAGCAGTGGCCTTCCGTAAAGTACTGCTATATATGCTGGTGGTCACTGTGTCAGCAAACTGCAAAACTAAAATGCACCACAGGTATAGAATGTAGATGGATAGTATACTTGACGACACAGAGGTAGGTACAGCAGTGGCCTTCCGTACCGTACTGCTATATATACTGGTGGTCACTGTATCAGCAAACTGCAAAACTAAAATGCACCACAGGTATAGAATGTAGATGGATAGTATACTTGACGACACAGAGGTAGGTACAGCAGTGGCCTTCCGTACCGTACTGCTATATATACTGGTGGTCACTGTGTCAGCAAACTGCACAACTGAAATGCACCACAGGTATAGAATCTAGATGGATAGTATTCTTGATGACACAGAGGTAGGTACAGCAGTGGCCTTCCGTACCGTACTGCTATATATACTGGTGGTCACTGTGTCAGCAAACTGCACAACTGAAATGCACCACAGGTATAGAATCTAGATGGATAGTATACTTGACGACACAGAGGCAGGTACAGCAGTGGCCTTCCGTACCGTACTGCTATATATACTGGTGGTCACTGTGTCAGCAAACTGCACAACTGAAATGCACCACAGGTATAGAATCTAGATGGATAGTATACTTGATGACACAGAGGTAGGTACAGCACTGGCCTTCCGTACCGTACTGCTATATATACTGGTGGTCACTGTGTCAGCAAACTGCAAAACTAAAATGCACCACAGGTATAGAATGTAGATGGATAGTATACTTGACAACACAGAGGTAGGTACAGCAGTGGCCTTCCGTACCGTACTGCTATATATACTGGTGGTCACTGTGTCAGCAAACTGCACAACTGAAATGCACCACAGGTATAGAATCTAGATGGATCGTATACTTGATGACACAGAGGTAGGTACAGCAGTGGCCTTCCGTACCGTACTGCTATATATACTGGTGGTCACTGTGTCAGCAAACTGCACAACTGAAATGCACCACAGGTATAGAATGTAGATGGATTGTATACTTGACGACACATAGGTAGGTACAGCAGTGGCCTTCCGTACCGTACTGCTATATATACTGGTAGCCACTGTGTCAGCAAACTGCAAAACTAAAATGCACCACAGGTATAGAATGTAGATGGATAGTATACTTGACGACACAGAGATAGGTACAGCAGTGGCCTACTGTACCGTAATGCTATATATTATATACTGGTGGTCAGCAAACTGTTCAAATCTGAAATGCACCACAGGTATGGATGGATAGTATACTTGATGACACAGAGGTAGGTACAGCAGTGGCCTTCCATACCGTACTGCTATATATACTGGTGGTCACTGTGTCAGCAAACTGCACAAATGAAATGCACCAAAGGTATAGAATCTAGATGGATAGTATACTTGACGACACAGAGGTAGGTACAGCAGTGGCCTTCCATACCGTACTGCTATATATACTGGTGGTCACTGTGTCAGCAAACTGCACAACTGAAATGCACCACAGGTATAGAATGTAGATGGATAGTATACTTGACGACACAGAGGTAGGTACAGCAGTGGCCTTCCGTACCATACTGCTATATAAACTGGTGGTCACTGTGTCAGCAAACTGCAAAACTAAAATGCACCACAGGTATAGAATGTAGATGGATAGAATACTTGACGACACAGAGGTAGGTACAGCAGTGGCCTTCCGTACCGTACTGCTATATATACTGGTAGTCACTGTGTCAGCGAACTGCACAACTGAAATGCACCACAGGTATAGAATGTAGATGGATAGTATACTTGACGACACAGAGGTAGGTACAGCAGTGGCCTACCGTACCGTACTGCTATATATGCTGGTGGTCACTGTGTCAGCAATCTGCACACAACTGAAATGCACCACAGGTATAGAATGTAGATGGATAGTATACTTGACGACACAGAGGTAGGTACAGTAGTGGCCTTCCGTACCGTACTGCTATATATACTGGTGGTCACTGTGTCAGCAAACTGCACAACTGAAATGCACCACAGGTATAGAATCTAGATGGATAGTATACTTGACGACACAGAGGTAGGTACAGCAGTGGCCTTCCGTACCGCACTGCTATATATACTGGTGGTCACTGTGTCAGCAAACTGCAAAACTAAAATGCACCACAGGTATAGAATGTAGATGGATAGTATACTTGACGACACAGAGGTAGGTACAGCAGTGGCCTTCCGTACCGTACTGCTATATATACTGGTGGTCACTGTGTCAGCAAACTGCAAAACTAAAATGCACCACAGGTATAGAATGTAGTTGGATAGTATACTTGACGACACAGAGGTAGGTACAGCAGTGGCCTTCCGTACCATACTGCTATATATACTGGTGGTCACTGTGTCAGCAAACTGCAAAACTAAAATGCACCACAGGTATATAATGTTGATGGATAGTATACTTGATGACACAGAGGTAGGTATAGCAGTGGCCTTTCGTACCGTACTGCTATATATACTGGTGGTCACTGTGTCAGCAAACTGCACAACTGAAATGCACCACAGGTATAGAATGTAGATTGATAGTATACTTGATGACACATAGGTAGGTACAGCAGTGGCCTTCCGTACCGTACTGCTATATATGCTGGTGGTCACTGTGTCAGCAAAATGCAAAACTAAAATGCACCACAGGTATAGAATGTAGATGGATAGTATACTTGACGACACAGAGGTAGGTACAGCAGTGGCCTTCCGTACCGCACTGCTATATATACTGGTGGTCACTGTGTCAGCAAACTGCAAAACTAAAATGCACCACAGGTATAGAATGTAGATGGATAGTATACTTGACGACACAGAGGTAGGCACAGCAGTGGCCTTCCGTAAAGTACTGCTATATATGCTGGTGGTCACTGTGTCAGCAAACTGCAAAACTAAAATGCACCACAGGTATAGAATGTAGATGGATAGTATACTTGACGACACAGAGGTAGGTACAGCAGTGGCCTTCCGTACCGTACTGCTATATATACTGGTGGTCACTGTATCAGCAAACTGCAAAACTAAAATGCACCACAGGTATAGAATGTAGATGGATAGTATACTTGACGACACAGAGGTAGGTACAGCAGTGGCCTTCCGTACCGTACTGCTATATATACTGGTGGTCACTGTGTCAGCAAACTGCACAACTGAAATGCACCACAGGTATAGAATCTAGATGGATAGTATTCTTGATGACACAGAGGTAGGTACAGCAGTGGCCTTCCGTACCGTACTGCTATATATACTGGTGGTCACTGTGTCAGCAAACTGCACAACTGAAATGCACCACAGGTATAGAATCTAGATGGATAGTATACTTGACGACACAGAGGCAGGTACAGCAGTGGCCTTCCGTACCGTACTGCTATATATACTGGTGGTCACTGTGTCAGCAAACTGCACAACTGAAATGCACCACAGGTATAGAATCTAGATGGATAGTATACTTGATGACACAGAGGTAGGTACAGCACTGGCCTTCCGTACCGTACTGCTATATATACTGGTGGTCACTGTGTCAGCAAACTGCAAAACTAAAATGCACCACAGGTATAGAATGTAGATGGATAGTATACTTGACGACACAGAGATAGGTACAGCAGTGGCCTACTGTACCGTAATGCTATATATTATATACTGGTGGTCAGCAAACTGTTCAAATCTGAAATGCACCACAGGTATGGATGGATAGTATACTTGATGACACAGAGGTAGGTACAGCAGTGGCCTTCCATACCGTACTGCTATATATACTGGTGGTCACTGTGTCAGCAAACTGCACAAATGAAATGCACCAAAGGTATAGAATCTAGATGGATAGTATACTTGACGACACAGAGGTAGGTACAGCAGTGGCCTTCCATACCGTACTGCTATATATACTGGTGGTCACTGTGTCAGCAAACTGCACAACTGAAATGCACCACAGGTATAGAATGTAGATGGATAGTATACTTGACGACACAGAGGTAGGTACAGCAGTGGCCTTCCGTACCATACTGCTATATATACTGGTGGTCACTGTGTCAGCAAACTGCAAAACTAAAATGCACCACAGGTATAGAATGTAGATGGATAGAATACTTGACGACACAGAGGTAGGTACATCAGTGGCCTTCCGTACCGTACTGCTATATATACTGGTAGTCACTGTGTCAGCGAACTGCACAACTGAAATGCACCACAGGTATAGAATGTAGATGGATAGTATACTTGACGACACAGAGGTAGGTACAGCAGTGGCCTACCGTACCGTACTGCTATATATGCTGGTGGTCACTGTGTCAGCAATCTGCACACAACTGAAATGCACCACAGGTATAGAATGTAGATGGATAGTATACTTGACGACACAGAGGTAGGTACAGTAGTGGCCTTCCGTACCGTACTGCTATATATACTGGTGGTCACTGTGTCAGCAAACTGCACAACTGAAATGCACCACAGGTATAGAATCTAGATGGATAGTATACTTGACGACACAGAGGTAGGTACAGCAGTGGCCTTCCGTACCGCACTGCTATATATACTGGTGGTCACTGTGTCAGCAAACTGCAAAACTAAAATGCACCACAGGTATAGAATGTAGATGGATAGTATACTTGACGACACAGAGGTAGGTACAGCAGTGGCCTTCCGTACCGTACTGCTATATATACTGGTGGTCACTGTGTCAGCAAACTGCAAAACTAAAATGCACCACAGGTATAGAATGTAGTTGGATAGTATACTTGACGACACAGAGGTAGGTACAGCAGTGGCCTTCCGTACCGTACTGCTATATATACTGGTGGTCACTGTGTCAGCAAACTGCACAACTGAAATGCACCACAGGTATAGAATGTAGATGGATTGTATACTTGACGACACATAGGTAGGTACAGCAGTGGCCTTCCGTACCGTACTGCTATATATACTGGTAGCCACTGTGTCAGCAAACTGCAAAACTAAAATGCACCACAGGTATAGAATGTAGATGGATAGTATACTTGACGACACAGAGGTAGGTACAGCAGTGGCCTTCCGTACCGTAATGCTATATATTATATACTGGTGGTCAGCAAACTGTTCAAAACTGAAATGCACCACAGGTATGGATGGATACTATACTTGATGACACAGAGGTAGGTACAGCAGTGGCCTTCCGTACCGTACTGCTATATATACTGGTGGTCACTGTGTCAGCAAACTGCACAAATGAAATGCACCAAAGGTATAGAATCTAGATGGATAGTATACTTGATGACACAGAGGTAGGTACAGCAGTAGCCTTCCATACCGTACTGCTATATATACTGGTGGTCACTGTGTCAGCAAACTGCACAACTAAAATGCACCACAGGTATAGAATCTAAATGGATAGTATACTTGATGACACAGAGGTAGGTACAGCAGTGGCCTTTCCGTACCGTACTGCTATATATACTGGTGGTCACTGTGTCAGCAAACTGCAAAACTAAAATGCACCACAGGTATAGAATGTAGATGGATAGTATACTTGACGACACAGAGGTAGGTACAGCAGTGGCCTTCCGCACCGTACTGCTATATATACTGGTGGTCACTGTGTCAGCAAACTGCACAACTGAAATTCACCACAGGTATAAAATCTAGATGGATAGTATACTTGATGACACAGAGGTAGGTACAGCAGTGGCCTTCCGTACCGTACTGCTATATAAACTGGTGGTCACTGTGTCAGCAAACTGCACAACTGAAATGCACCACAGGTATAGAATCTAGATGGATAGTATACTTGACGACACAGAGGTAGGTACAGCAGTGGCCTTCCGTACCGTACTGCTATATATGCTGGTGGTCACTGTGTCAGCAAAATGCAAAACTAAAATGCACCACAGGTATAGAATGTAGATGGATAGTATACTTGACGACACAGAGGTAGGTACAGCAGTGGCCTTCCGTACCGCACTGCTATATATACTGGTGTTCACTGTGTCAGCAAACTGCAAAACTAAAATGCACCACAGGTATAGAATGTAGATGGATAGTATACTTGACGACACAGAGGTAGGTACAGCAGTGGCCTTCCGTACCGTACTGCTATATATACTGGTGGTCACTGTGTCAGCAAACTGCAAAACTAAAATGCACCACAGGTATAGAATGTAGTTGGATAGTATACTTGACGACACAGAGGTAGGTACAGCAGTGGCCTTCCGTACCATACTGCTATATATACTGGTGGTCACTGTGTCAGCAAACTGCAAAACTAAAATGCACCACAGGTATAGAATGTTGATGGATAGTATACTTGACGACACAGAGGTAGGTATAGCAGTGGCCTTCCGTACCGTACTGCTATATATACTGGTGGTCACTGTGTCAGCAAACTGCACAACTGAAATGCACCACAGGTATAGAATGTAGTTGGATAGTATACTTGATGACACATAGGTAGGTACAGCAGTGGCCTTCCGAACCGTACTGCTATATATGCTGGTGGTCACTGTGTCAGCAAAATGCAAAACTAAAATGCACCACAGGTATAGAATGTAGATGGATAGTATACTTGAAGACACAGAGGTAGGTACAGCAGTGGCCTTCCGTACCGCACTGCTATATATACTGGTGGTCACTGTGTCAGCAAACTGCAAAACTAAAATGCACCACAGGTATAGAATGTAGATGGATAGTATACTTGACGACACAGAGGTAGGTACAGCAGTGGCCTTCCGTACCGTACTGCTATATATACTGGTGGTCACTGTGTCAGCAAACTGCAAAACTAAAATGCACCACAGGTATAGAATGTAGTTGGATAGTATACTTGACGACACAGAGGTAGGTACAGCAGTAGCCTTCCATACCATACTGCTATATATACTGGTGGTCACTGTGTCAGCAAACTGCAAAACTAAAATGCACCACAGGTATAGAATGATGATGGATAGTATACTTGACGACACAGAGGTAGGTATAGCAGTGGCCTTCCGTACCGTACTGCTATATATACTGGTGGTCACTGTGTCAGCAAACTGCACAACTGAAATGCACCACAGGTATAGAATGTAGATGGATAATATACTTGATGACACATAGGTAGGTACAGCAGTGGCCTTCCGTACCGTACTGCTATATATGCTGGTGGTCACTGTGTCAGCAAAATGCAAAACTAAAATGCACCACAGGTATAGAATGTAGATGGATAGTATACTTGACGACACAGAGGTAGGTACAGCAGTGGCCTTCCGTACCGCACTGCTATATATACTGGTGGTCACTGTGTCAGCAAACTGCAAAACTAAAATGCACCACAGGTATAGAATGTAGATGGATAGTATACTTGACGACACAGAGGTAGGTACAGCAGTGGCCTTCCGTAAAGTACTGCTATATATGCTGGTGGTCACTGTGTCAGCAAACTGCAAAACTAAAATGCACCACAGGTATAGAATGTAGATGGATAGTATACTTGACGACACAGAGGTAGGTACAGCAGTGGCCTTCCGTACCGTACTGCTATATATACTGGTGGTCACTGTGTCAGCAAACTGCAAAACTAAAATGCACCACAGGTATAGAATGTAGATGGATAGTATACTTGACGACACAGAGGTAGGTACAGCAGTGGCCTTCCGTACCGTACTGCTATATATACTGGTGGTCACTGTGTCAGCAAACTGCACAACTGAAAAGCACCACAGGTATAGAATCTAGATGGATAGTATACTTGATGACACAGAGGTACGTACAGCAGTGGCCTTCCGTACCGTACTGCTATATATACTGGTGGTCACTGTGTCAGCAAACTGCACAACTGAAATGCACCACAGGTATAGAATCTAAATGGATAGTATACTTGATGACACAGAGGTAGGTACAGCAGTGGCCTTTCCGTACCGTACTGCTATATATACTGGTGGTCACTGTGTCAGCAAACTGCAAAACTAAAATGCACCACAGGTATAGAATGTAGATGGATAGTATACTTGACGACACAGAGGTAGGTACAGCAGTGGCCTTCCGTACAGTACTGCTATATATACTGGTGGTCACTGTGTCAGCAAACTGCACAACTGAAATTCACCACAGGTATAGAATCTAGATGGATAGTATACTTGATGACACAGAGGTAGGTACAGCAGTGGCCTTCCGTACCGTACTGCTATATATACTGGTGGTCACTGTGTCAGCAAACTGCACAACTGAAATGCACCACAGGTATAGAATCTAGATGGATAGTATACTTGACGACACAGAGGTAGGTACAGCAGTGGCCTTCCGTACCGTACTGCTATATATACTGGTGGTCACTGTGTCAGCAAACTGCACAACTGAAATGCACCACAGGTATAGAATCTAGATGGATAGTATACTTGATGACACAGAGGTAGGTACAGCACTGGTCTTCCGTACCGTACTGCTATATATACTGGTGGTCACTGTGTCATCAAACTGCAAAACTAAAATGCACCACAGGTATAGAATGTAGATGGATAGTATACTTGACGACACAGAGGTAGGTCCAGCAGTGGCCTTCCGTACCGTACTGCTATATATACTGGTGGTCACTGTGTCAGCAAACTGCACAACTGAAATGCACCACAGGTATAGAATCTAGATGGATAGTATACTTGATGACACAGAGGTAGGTACAGCAGTGGCCTTCCGTACCGTACTGCTATATATACTGGTGGTCACTGTGTCAGCAAACTGCACAACTTAAATGCACCACAGGTATAGAATGTAGATGGATTGTATACTTGACGACACATAGGTAGGTACAGCAGTGGCCTTCCGTACCGTACTGCTATATATACTGGTAGCCACTGTGTCAGCAAACTGCAAAACTAAAATGCACCACAGGTATAGAATGTAGATGGATAGTATACTTGACGACACAGAGGTAGGTACAGCAGTGGCCTACTGTACCGTAATGCTATATATTATATACTGGTGGTCAGCAAACTGTTCAAAACTGAAATGCACCACAGGTATGGATGGATAGTATACTTGATGACACAGAGGTAGGTACAGCAGTGGCCTTCCGTACCGTACTGCTATATATACTGGTGGTCACTGTGTCAGCAAACTGCACAAATGAAATGCACCAAAGGTATAGAATCTAAATGGATAGTATACTTGACGACACAGAGGTAGGTACAGCAGTGGCCTTCCATACCGTACTGCTATATATACTGGTGGTCACTGTGTCAGCAAACTGCACAACTGAAATGCACCACAGGTATAGAATCTAGATGGATAGTATACTTGATGACACAGAGGTAGGTACAGCAGTGGCCTTCCGTACCGTACTGCTATATATACTGGTGGTCACTATGTCAGCAAACTGCAAAACTAAAATGCACCACAGGTATAGAATGTAGATGGATAGTATACTTGACGACACAGAGGTAGGTACAGCAGTGGCCTTCCGTACCGTACTGCTATATATACTGGTGGTCACTGTGTCAGCAAACTGCACAACTGAAATTCACCACAGGTATAGAATCTAGATGGATAGTATACTTGATGACACAGAGGTAGGTACAGCAGTGGCCTTCCGTACCGTACTGCTATATATACTGGTGGTCACTGTGTCAGCAAACTGCACAACTGAAATGCACCACAGGTATAGAATCTAGATGGATAGTATACTTGACGACACAGAGGTAGGTACAGCAGTGGCCTTCCGTACCGTACTGCTATATATGCTGGTGGTCACTGTGTCAGCAAAATGCAAAACTAAAATGCACCACAGGTATAGAATGTAGTTGGATAGTATACTTGACGACACATAGGTAGATACAGCAGTGGCCTTCCGTACCGTACTGCTATATATACTGGTGGTCACTGTGTCAGCAAACTGCAAAACTAAAATGCACCACAGGTATAGAATGTAGTTGGATAGTATACTTGACGACACAGAGGTAGGTACAGCAGTAGCCTTCCGTACCATACTGCTATGTATACTGGTGGTCACTGTGTCAGCAAACTGCAAAACTAAAATGCACCACAGGTATAGAATGTTGATGGATAGTATACTTGACGACACAGAGGTAGGTATAGCAGTGGCCTTCCGTACCGTACTGCTATATATACTGGTGGTCACTGTGTCAGCAAACTGCACAACTGAAATGCACCACAGGTATAGAATGTAGATGGATAGTATACTTGATGACACATAGGTAGGTACAGCAGTGGCCTTCCGTACCGTACTGCTATATATGCTGGTGGTCACTGTGTCAGCAAAATGCAAAACTAAAATGCACCACAGGTATAGAATGTAGATGGATAGTATACTTGACGACACAGAGGTAGGTACAGCAGTGGCCTTCCGTACCGCACTGCTATATATACTGGTGGTCACTGTGTCAGCAAACTGCAAAACTAAAATGCACCACAGGTATAGAATGTAGATGGATAGTATACTTGACGACACAGAGGTAGGTACAGCAGTGGCCTTCCGTAAAGTACTGCTATATATGCTGGTGGTCACTGTGTCAGCAAACTGCAAAACTAAAATGCACCACAGGTATAGAATGTAGATGGATAGTATACTTGACGACACAGAGGTAGGTACAGCAGTGGCCTTCCGTACCGTACTGCTATATATACTGGTGGTCACTGTGTCAGCAAACTGCACAACTGAAATGCACCACAGGTATAGAATCTAGATGGATAGTATACTTGATGACACAGAGGTAGGTACAGCAGTGGCCTTCCGTACCGTACTGCTATATATACTGGTGGTCACTGTGTCAGCAAACTGCACAACTGAAATGCACCACAGGTATAGAATCTAGATGGATAGTATACTTGACGACACAGAGGTAGGTACAGCAGTGGCCTTCCGTACCGTACTGCTATATATACTGGTGGTCACTGTGTCAGCAAACTGCACAACTGAAATGCACCACAGGTATAGAATCTAGATGGATAGTATACTTGATGACACAGAGGTAGGTACAGCACTGGCCTTCCGTACCGTACTGCTATATATACTGGTGGTCACTGTGTCAGCAAACTGCAAAACTAAAATGCACCACAGGTATAGAATGTAGATGGATAGTATACTTGACAACACAGAGGTAGGTACAGCAGTGGCCTTCCGTACCGTACTGCTATATATACTGGTGGTCACTGTGTCAGCAAACTGCACAACTGAAATGCACCACAGGTATAGAATCTAGATGGATCGTATACTTGATGACACAGAGGTAGGTACAGCAGTGGCCTTCCGTACCGTACTGCTATATATACTGGTGGTCACTGTGTCAGCAAACTGCACAACTGAAATGCACCACAGGTATAGAATGTAGATGGATTGTATACTTGACGACACATAGGTAGGTACAGCAGTGGCCTTCCGTACCGTACTGCTATATATACTGGTGGTCACTGTGTCAGCAAACTGCACAACTGAAATGCACCACAGGTATAGAATCTAAATGGATAGTATACTTGATGACACAGAGGTAGGTACAGCAGTGGCCTTTCCGTACCGTGCTGCTATATATACTGGTGGTCACTGTGTCAGCAAACTGCACAACTGAAATTCACCACAGGTATAGAATCTAGATGGATAGTATACTTGATGACACAGAGGTAGGTACAGCAGTGGCCTTCCGTACCGTACTGCTATATATACTGGTGGTCACTGTGTCAGCAAACTGCACAACTGAAATGCACCACAGGTATAGAATCTAGATGGATAGTATACTTGACGACACAGAGGTAGGTACAGCAGTGGCCTTCCGTACCGTACTGCTATATTTGCTGGTGGTCACTGTGTCAGCAAAATGCAAAACTAAAATGCACCACAGGTATAGAATGTAGATGGATAGTATACTTGACGACACAGAGGTAGGTACAGCAGTGGCCTTCCGTACCGTACTGCTATATATACTGGTGGTCACTGTGTCAGCAAACTGCACAACTGAAATGCACCACAGGTATCGAATCTAGATGGATAGTATACTTGACGACACAGAGGTAGGTACAGCAGTGGCCTTCCGTACCGTACTGCTATATATGCTGGTGGTCACTGTGTCAGCAAAATGCAAAACTAAAATGCACCACAGGTATAGAATGTAGATGGATAGTATACTTGACGACACAGAGGTAGGTACAGCAGTGGCCTTCCGTACCGTACTGCTATATATACTGGTGGTCACTGTGTCAGCAAACTGCACAACTGAAATGCACCACAGGTATAGAATGTAGATGGATAGTATACTTGATGACACATAGGTAGGTACAGCAGTGGCCTTCCGTACCATACTGCTATATATGCTGGTGGTCACTGTGTCAGCAAAATGCAAAACTAAAATGCACCACAGGTATAGAATGTAGATGGATAGTATACTTGACGACACAGAGGTAGGTACAGCAGTGGCCTTCCGTACCGCACTGCTATATATACTGGTGGTCACTGTGTCAGCAAACTGCAAAACTAAAATGCACCACAGGTATAGAATGTAGATGGATAGTATACTTGACGACACAGAGGTAGGTACAGCAGTGGCCTTCCGTACCGTACTGCTATATATACTGGTGGTCACTGTGTCAGCAAACTGCAAAACTAAAATGCACCACAGGTATAGAATGTAGTTGGATAGTATACTTGACGACACAGAGGTAGGTACAGCAGTAGCCTTCCGTACCATACTGCTATATATACTGGTGGTCACTGTGTCAGCAAACTGCAAAACTAAAATGCACCACAGGTATAGAATGTTGATGGATAGTACACTAGACGACACAGAGGTAGGTATAGCAGTGGCCTTCCGTACCGTACTGCTATATATACTGGTGGTCACTGTGTCAGCAAACTGCACAACTGAAATGCACCACAGGTATAGAATGTAGATGGATAGTATACTTGATGACACATAGGTTGGTACAGCAGTGGCCTTCCGTACCGTACTGCTATATATGCTGGTGGTCACTGTGTCAGCAAAATGCAAAACTAAAATGCACCACAGGTATAGAATGTAGATGGATAGTATACTTGACGACACAGAGGTAGGTACAGCAGTGGCCTTCCGTACCGCACTGCTATATATACTGGTGGTCACTGTGTCAGCAAACTGCAAAACTAAAATGCACCACAGGTATAGAATGTAGATGGATAGTATACTTGACGACACAGAGGTAGGTACAGCAGTGGCCTTCCGTAAAGTACTGCTATATATGCTGGTGGTCACTGTGTCAGCAAACTGCAAAACTAAAATGCACCACAGGTATAGAATGTAGATGGATAGTATACTTGACGACACAGAGGTAGGTACAGCAGTGGCCTTCCGTACCGTACTGCTATATATACTGGTGGTCACTGTGTCAGCAAACTGCAAAACTAAAATGCACCACAGGTATAGAATGTAGATGGATAGTATACTTGACGACACAGAGGTAGGTACAGCAGTGGCCTTCCGTACCGTACTGCTATATATACTGGTGGTCACTGTGTCAGCAAACTGCACAACTGAAATGCACCACAGGTATAGAATCTAGATGGATAGTATACTTGATGACACAGAGGTAGGTACAGCAGTGGCCTTCCGTACCGTACTGCTATATATGCTGGTGGTCACTGTGTCAGCAAACTGCACAACTGAAATGCACCACAGGTATAGAATCTAGATGGATAGTATACTTGACGACACAGAGGTAGGTACAGCAGTGGCCTTCCGTACCGTACTGCTATATATACTGGTGGTCACTGTGTCAGCAAACTGCACAACTGAAATGCACCACAGGTATAGAATCTAGATGGATAGTATACTTGATGACACAGAGGTAGGTACAGCACTGGCCTTCCGTACCGTACTGCTATATATACTGGTGGTCACTGTGTCAGCAAACTGCAAAACTAAAATGCACCACAGGTATAGAATGTAGATGGATAGTATACTTGACAACACAGAGGTAGGTACAGCAGTGGCCTTCCGTACCGTACTGCTATATATACTGGTGGTCACTGTGTCAGCAAACTGCACAACTGAAATGCACCACAGTATAGAATCTAGATGGATAGTATACTTGATGACACAGAGGTAGGTACAGCAGTGGCCTTCCGTACCGTACTGCTATATATACTGGTGGTCACTGTGTCAGCAAACTGCACAACTGAAATGCACCACAGGTATAGAATGTAGATGGATTGTATACTTGACGACACATAGGTAGGTACAGCAGTGGCCTTCCATACCGTACTGCTATATATACTGGTAGCCACTGTGTCAGCAAACTGCAAAACTAAAATGCACCACAGGTATAGAATGTAGATGGATAGTATACTTGACGACACAGAGGTAGGTACAGCAGTGGCCTACTGTACCGTAATGCTATATATTATATACTGGTGGTCAGCAAACTGTTCAAAACTGAAATGCACCACAGGTATGGATGGATAGTATACTTGATGACACAGAGGTAGGTACAGCAGTGGCCTTCCGTACCGTACTGCTATATATACTGGTGGTCACTGTGTCAGCAAACTGCACAAATGAAATGCACCAAAGGTATAGAATCTAGATGGATAGTATACTTGACGACACAGAGGTAGGTACAGCAGTGGCCTTCCATACCGTACTGCTATATATACTGGTGGTCACTGTGTCAGCAAACTGCACAACTGAAATGCACCACAGGTATAGAATCTAAATGGATAGTATACTTGATGACACAGAGGTAGGTACAGCAGTGGCCTTTCCGTACCGTACTGCTATATATACTGGTGGTCACTGTGTCAGCAAACTGCAAAACTAAAATGCACCACAGGTATAGAATGTAGATGGATAGTATACTTGACGACACAGAGGTAGGTACAGCAGTGGCCTTCCGTACCGTACTGCTATATATACTGGTGGTCACTGTGTCAGCAAACTGCACAACTGAAATTCACCACAGGTATAGAATCCAGATGGATAGTATACTTGATGACACAGAGGTAGGTACAGCAGTAGCCTTCCGTACCGTACTGCTATATATACTGGTGGTCACTGTGTCAGCAAACTGCACAACTGAAATGCACCACAGGTATAGAATCTAGATGGATAGTATACTTGACGACACAGAGGTAGGTACAGCAGTTGCCTTCCGTACCGTACTGCTATATATACTGGTGGTCACTGTGTCAGCAAACTGCAAAACTAAAATGCACCACAGGTATAGAATGTAGATGGATAGTATACTTGACGACACAGAGGTAGGTACAGCAGTGGCCTACTGTACCGTAATGCTATATATTATATACTGGTGGTCAGCAAACTGTGCAAAACTGAAATGCACCACAGGTATGGATGGATAGTATACTTGACGACACAGAGGTAGGTACAGCAGTGGCCTTCTGTACCGTACTCCTATATATTATATACTGGTGGTCAGCAAAATTATGCACTGTACTCCTACTATATACTGTCTACAATGCAGCACAGATATGGAGTGTTTTTCAGGCAGACAACGTATACTGGTGGTCACTGTCAGCAAAACTCTGCACTGTACTCCTGCTATATAATACAGCTGCTCCCCAGTCCCCACAATTAAGCAGTGTGAGCACAGATATATGCAGCACACTGAGCACAGATAAGGAGCATTTTTTTCATGCAGAGAACTGATAAAACTGGTGGTCACTGATCAGCAAAACTCTCCACTGTACTCCTCCTATATTAATATACAGCTGCTCCCCAGTCCCCACAATTAAGCAATAAGTAAAGCAAGCACAAATATTTGCATCAACAATACATGGAGAGGACGCCAGCCACGTCCTCTCCCTAACATTTCCAATGCACGAGTGAAAATGGCGGCGACGCGCAGCTGCTTATATAGAATCCGAATCTCGCGAGAATCCGACAGCAGGATGATGACGTTCGGGCGCGCTCGGGTTAACCGAGCCATACGGGAGAATCCGAGTATGCCTCGGACCCGTGTAAAAAGGGTGAAGCTCGGGGGGGTTCGGTTTCCGAGAAACCGAACCCGCTCATCACTAATTACAACCGTGATATGCAGGGGAGTATCTCTAAATGCACAGTATATAACACTCCTGCCAGCTGGGAACGGGAAACCAAGGGAAAAGTGCACAATATCACCAAAATGATACCATTGAAGACTTGAAGAACATCACCTAGTATAAAGAATCTCAATATCTTCAGATGGTAGGATCCTGCTTTTATCAAAACTTCAGTTTTGATGTGTTTTGGAAATGTTTTATTGCCACATAGTAGGCTCCATAATAACAACATAGCCTTCTTTAAATGACATATCCTACCAACATGAAACAGGATCTCTAAGGAATGTCTCCAGCACATTGTTGAATCCATGCCAGAAAGAAGTCAGGTTTCCCTGGGCTCAGGTTTCAGTGGTCCTACCGAATACTTAAAAGATGTACCTAAAAGTGACTACTGACTGTAGATATTGTGTATCTACTGTATTGCTTTTTAGTACATTTCAATATCTACACTACTGTATACTATGCTACTTTAAGAAATCAAAACATAGAACAATAATAAAATATTCTCATTGGAATGTAAGTTTAGATCAACCCTAAACCCCAATTAACTGTATTTTAAGAGACTAAAAGGTAAATTTACTGAATATTCTAAAAGTGAAAAGAGGTGATGTTGCCCATAGCAACCAGTCAGATTCTTTCTATTATTTCTCTATTGCATCCTAGAAAATTATAGACAGGATCTGATTGGTTGCTATGGGCAATATCACCTCTTTTCACTTTTAGAAGCTTTTGTAAATTTACTCCTAAGGTGTCTATCTACTAAGCCTTGGAAAGAGATAAAGTGACAGCCAACCATTGCCTAAATGTCATTTTTCAAACACAGCCTGTAACTTGACAGCTGGAAGCTGATTGGCTGGTACTTTATCTCTGTCTATTTTATCTCTCTCCGAGGCTTAGTAAATAGACCCTTAATACATTTTTATTAGAGCATTGAAAACATAGAAGCTCAAAATATGCTGACCATTAATGTCCTATCTATAGATTTCCCCATGGCCTGTGTATAGGTTTACAGTCAGCTTAAACCACTATTACTTTCCAATAAGCTGAACTACTACAAATAGGAAAATTAGAAGAATGGTGTATTATTGTAGTAATTGTGTTAAATTATGGTATAATTGAAAACAGTCAATGGGATTTATTTACAATATGCACTTCATGTGGCATAGATACATAAATACAAATACTATTTTGGTGAGTGTACTTATAGGGATTCAATAAAATCAAGTTGTCTCAGATCTCTTACATTAATGATTACATTTTTTTATTAAAATGGGGTAAAGAAAAAAACCGCCCTTACTAGTATGAGAGAAATAGAGTATAGTAAATAATTGTGTGTGTGTGTGTGTGTGTGTGTGTGTGTGTGTGTGTGTGTATCTCTCTCTCTCTCTGTATATATATATATATATATATATATATATATAGTCTGCTCCGGGGTCTGGCACTCCATAGTGATACAAACAATAAGCGCCGGTGCCCTCGCTGACAGTAGATAAGCGGACATGGAGGCGCGGCACTCAGCTTCTCAGCAAAGAAAGGGACGGACAAATGTTGCCTATGTCAACGTTTCAATGTATTTTCACATTTTCGTCAGGACAAAGAATAAAACAAAAGCCACATACCTTTATAGCCAAACACCATGTGCACTGCAGCCGTGGGGAACAGGACCAAACACCCGCCCCCTGGTCGCCTGATGCTGACGTCATCCGCAGATGACTGTTCAGACGTGATTACCATCTCACCATCACCATAGTTACTAAAAAACAAAGCATGTAATACGATGACCAGACTGTGATATGCGGAATCAGTACAATTTTGAAATACCTATTACTTCAAGCTAATAACGCTATTAAGCGATCACATAATACAAATGTAATTAGATAAAAAACTGTCACAGACAAACTAATAAGTGACATACATGCTACCAATGAGGGACTTAATTATCTTAGGGCCGCGTAGGCAATGTTTTCATTTAAACCTCTAGGGCTAATAACATCCAAACGGTGTATCCACTCAGCTTCTCGCCTCAATAGTTTTAACCCCCTGTTGCCTCCTCGGATATCGGCAGAAATCATGTCTATCATCCTGTAACGCAACGTGTTCAACTGATGTTTGTACTCCAAAAAATGTCTCGCGACTGGCTGGTCGCTTTTACCAGTAAGAAGGGCAGCTCTGATGGCTGCCCGATGCTGCCCCATCCGAACTTTGAATTTACAAATGGTTTTGCCAATATAGCAAAGACCACAGGGGCATAATATCTGGTAAATTACATAAGTAGAATTACAATTAAAGTAATGTCTAATTTTGTAAATTTTACCTGAATGTGGGTGAGAAAACGTGTCACCTGTCAACATGAATTGGCAGGTGACACAGGTGCATCTAAAACACCCCACTCTATTATTATCCATGAAGGTGGAGGGTGCACCTTTTTTCGGAAAATTGGTATTTGTCTTAACAAGGATGTCCCTAAGGTTACGTCCTCTTTTGTAACAGGGCATAAGTTGACGCTGACTAATATCAATAGCTTCGTCACTTTGAACTAGAGGCCACCATTTTTTGGCTGACCTATTGATCATGGCAGAAGAGGAGTGATATTTATTGACCCAAGGAAATTTAGTGGCCATGTTATCACGATCCCTTGATGAATTATTTAATAATGAATTCCTATCCAGGGACATTACTGTTTTTTTGGCCTCTTGCAATTTATCATTTTTGTAGCCTCTAATCATCAGTTTGTTAATCAAGATGTCAATTTCTTTCTCGGCTGTAATTCTGTCACTGTTAATGCATAAATACGAACCATCTGGGAATATGGAAGACCATTGATGAGGGGACGTGGATGGCAACTTTGGGCTTGCAGCAGGGTATTTCTATCTGTGGCCTTTATAAACAAATTAGTAACCAGTTTGTCATTAACAATAGTTAAATTAACATCAAGAAAATTGATACTATGTTGACTAGATGTATAGGTAAATTTTATAGGGCCATCATTAGAATTATGCTGAATCAGAACGTTCTGCAAGCTTGATATATCATCTTGCCATAAAATTAAAATATCATCTATGAATCTGGTATATAATGCTATTTTAGAAGAAAAAACTGGTTCTGTAAAAAAATATTGCATGTTCAATGGCAAACATAAAAATGTTGGCGTACGCAGGGGCCATAGAACTGCCCATTGCGCACCCTTTCACCTGTAAATAAAAATCGTTATTGTACAGAAAAAAATTATTATATAATAATAATTCAAACAATGACGCAATCACATCAATAGCATTACAATCAAAAGTGTTTCTCACAGATAGGAAAGATTTAACGGCAGCTATACCCATATCATGGGGAATCGAGGTATAAAGGTTTACTACGTCTACACAAACCAACCAACTATTAGGGGGAATAGAATGGATGCCCTGTAATTTGTTCAGAAAAGAGGTGGTATCTAAAAGGAAAGTGGATTCCTTTTTAATCAAAGGTTGAAGTAAAGAATCTAAGAATACAGCCACCGGCTGGAAAAGAGAACCTCGAGCAGAAACAATAGGTCTGCCGGGAGGAGGGGACAGCCCCTTATGTATTTTCGGTATGGTGTAAAATACCGGGGCCAGCGAAAATGATGGACATAATACCTCCTTAATTTTCTCATGTAAGAAGCCTGAATCAACTGCCTGTTGTAAAATGGCCTGCAGTTTATCACAACACTGCCTAGTGGGGTCTCCAGACAACTTCTGATACACTTGAGTATCGGATAGTTGTCTCATAATTTCAGCGTGGTAGTCAGGGGCATCTTGCAGCACAATTGCCCCGCCCTTATCTGCTGGCCTTATAATTAACGATTTATTACGAGAGAGGGACTTTAGTGCCTGCCGTTCCCTTACAGTTAAGTTGGGGTGACTGTTAGAAGAAGATGAAATTCCCTGGTGAACTTCCAAGTCCAATGTCCGAATAAAAGTTTTTATGGATGCATTATTGGACATGGGGTCAAATAAGGAAGGTGGCTGAAATTGTTTCAGTTGTTGTGGGATAGCAGTATGAGATGCTGGAATTTGGTCCTTAAAATGTTCACTCAATCGGAGCTTTCTGGAGAGTTCATATTTTTCTATATTCCATTCTAGTTGGTCAAAATCTGATGTAGGAATGAATGAAAGTCCTTTGCTAAAGAGACTGTATTCACCGTCTGACAGATCGTATGATGACAAATTAAAGATTAAGTCTTTTTGTATAGGGGTGGACGACCCACTCTTCCTCTTCCTCTCTGTTTGACGCCCTCGTCTCGTGAATCTATGCTTGCGGTGGTAGGAGTTTTCCTGGTTCTTGAACCGCTGCGGACACCTAAAGTGTCTGTCCCCCTCTGTGCTTGTTCACAATCGCTGGTGGAACTACCCGCCTCTTGTGACGAGTCAGTTTCAAATCTAGAAGAATGGGTTTTTGGATGTTGACGTTTATTACGATGAAAGAAAGGCCGCTTATTATCCTGCGTCGGATTGCCACTCAGCCACCGGTATACAGCATGTCGCTCATAATCATTTTCCACTTTGACTAATTTTCCTTTATTAAAAGCCAAAAGCTCCTTTTTATAGGTTGCCACTTGTTGTTGGAGACGTTCAAGCCAGTTAACACTGGTGTCAGTCGTTAATGTCGATAAGTGTATGGTCTCAAAAGAAGAAATCTTGTCTTTAATAATTTGGAGTTCTTTAGTAGACTGTTCTATTACTAGAATCATAAGATCAAATGAGCAGTGATTCAGAATTGCTATCCAGCGCTTGCAAAAAGCAGGATCTTGTCTTCCTATTGTCGGGCAATTTCGCACTCGGAAGCCTCGGGGGATCTTTTCAGTCTTAAAATAATCACTGAGTGACAAACAGTGCAAATGAAAATCCACTTCTATCCTTTTGAGACGTAAAAGATCACGATATACAATCCCTGGCGTAGCTGCTTCTGTTTCATCATTAGTGCTCGTGGTACACAAGATGTTTTCAATCTCAGAATCAGTATAGGTGAACCTGTCACCAATTGGATACTGAAACTGGCCGCAAATATCCTCGGTTCCAGCTGCCGCCTGCGACATGTTTGCAGCGTCTGGAATGAATCACACTTAAGCTCTAATAATATGAACCAAACACAAAGTGGAAGTAAAGTGTCCCGTGCTAGCACCTTATGTATTGAGACCAAATCACAGTTTTGTCTAAAGTCTCTAGTGCTTAAATATTAAAAACAACTGCTGCTACGTGCAGCAGAAAGCATCCTGTAGTCTCTTGGTGCTATTTCCATATGATACGCAGGGTGCCCCGACTTAGAGTATTTACTTCCGTGGGTGTCTACTCTTAAATAGTCTGCTCCGGGGTCTGGCACTCCATAGTGATACAAACAATAAGCGCAGGTGCCCTCGCTGACAGTAGATAAACGAACATGGAGGCGCGGCACTCAGCTTCTCAGCATAGAAAGGGACGGACAAATGTTGCCTATGTCAATGTTTCAATGTATTTTCACATTTTCATCAGGACAAAGAATAAAACAAAAGCCACATACCTTTATAGCCAAACACCATGTGCACTGCAGCCGTGGGGAATGGGACCAAACACCTGCCCCCTGGTCGCCTGATGCTGACGTCATCCGCAGATGACTTATCAGACGTGATTACCATCTCACCATCACCATTGTTACTAAAAAACAAAGCACGTAATACGATGACCAGACTGTGATATGCGGAATCAGTACAATTTTGAAATACCTATTACTTCAAGCTAATAATGCTATTAAGCGATCACATAATACAAATGTAATTAGATAAAAAAACTGTCACAGACAAACGAATAAGTGACATACATGCTACCAATGAGGGACTTAATTATCTTAGGGCCGCGTAGGCAATGTTTTCATTTAAACCTCTAGGGCTAATAACATCCAAACGGTGTATCCACTCAGCTTCTCGCCTCAATAGTTTTAACCCCCTGTTGCCTCCTCGGATATTGGCAGAAATCGTGTCTATCATCCTGTAACGCAACGTGTTCAACTGATGTTTGTACTCCAAAAAATGTCTCGCGACCGGCTGGTCGCTTTTACCAGTAAGAAGGGCAGCTCTGATGGCTGCCCGATGCTGCCCCTTCTGAACTTTGAATTTACAAATGGTTTTGCTAATATAGCAAAGGCCACAGGGGCATAATATCTGGTAAATTACATAAGTAGAATTACAATTAAAGTAATGTCTAATTTTGTAAATTTTACCTGAATGTGGGTGAGAAAACGTGTCACCTGTCAACATGAATTGGCAGGTGACACAGGTGCATCTAAAACACCCCACTCTATTATTATCCATGAAGGTGGAGGGTGCACCTATTTTCGGAAAAAGAGGACGTAACCTTAGGGACATCCTTGTTAAGACAAATATAAATTTTCCGAAAAAAGGTGCACCCTCCACCTTCATTCACCCTTCACCTCCATGTTCGTATATATATATATATATATATATATATATATATATATATATATATATATATAAATATTCCCTATAGATTGTAAACTTGCTATCAGGGCCTTCCTACCTCTATGACTGTTTGTTATTACCCAGTTTTGTTATATCATTGTTATTTCCAATTGTAAAGCGCAAAGGAATTTGCTGTGCTACATAAGAACCTGTAAATATATATATATATATATATATATATATATACAGTATACAGATTATGCATGTTTAAAAAAAAAATGAGGTGTGATGTAAAATGAAGAGTTTGCTGCTTAAGATTTTAGTAAATCCATAGCATTGAGATTATTATTATATTAATTTTCACAAGTTGGAGTATAGATAAATTATTAGATTAATCTAGATCGAGCCAATATTATCTATTTGATAACCCCATGTGATATATGCAGTATATCTGCTCTCAATTCAATTTCAATTCAATAATTCACTGTGTGTGTTGTATTGAGTATTGTTTGGTATTTGTGATCTCGTGGTAATCTTGTTTTGTGAAAATGAAGAGTTATTATAATACTTTGCAACAGTAGCAATCTTTTCTAATGAGAAGGAAGATGTTACATTTGATTTGCCACAGTAACTAGTTTGTGTCTTGTTGTATTGACTATTGATGTCATTCTCTCAGTAGTTGTTTAAGTGTTGTTAATTACAACCTTAGAGAATATAATTCACAACTCTACTAGCTAGTAATGTGGGAAATAATTACATACGTATTATAAATGGTATACTGTTGATAGACTTCCCCGTGAAGCCAGAGAACTGTTTTTGTTTGTTTTTGTGTGGGAGAAATAGATTGCAAAGTATTTGTTTCATTATTTAAATATTATCAATAATAAGAGGAACATGAGAGGATTTGATACATACAATGTTTTCTTTCTCAAGAAACCATCTGAATACATTTAGAATGTCGACATAAATGGGAGGCCAACACTGAACATGTCGACATCCCCAATGTCATCACCTGATTTTTCTGATATTAGAGTTAGGTTTAGGGTTGGGTTGGGCTGCGATTAGAGTTAGAGTGAATGTCGACGTTTGAAATGTCATCTTCCTCTCCATGTCAACATAAAAATTGCTGACATTCTCAATGTCGACGTTTACTACGACACTCAAACAATCAGCTATGTTAATTGCTAATTGGAGATCAAGATCTTCTTTCCAAATGCGGAGAAGATATTTATTATATTTGTATTTGTTATATTGCTTTCTCCATTCAAAAAGAGCTACTAGTGATGTAAAGTAATAATTGGATCACAGCATTGAGACAGTATTTTCCCGCAGTGCTTTAGTGATAGGCCACGGGTAATGAATAGCAAGGTTTACCTATCTTTTTTACTGATCTCAGTAATGCTGTGATTGTTATAGTTTTATAAAAGATCACAGGGGTTTATTTATTAAAGGTAGCTTTCCAATGATTTTTATCGTTTTGAAATCAATAAAAATCAAAGTTGATTTTTCAGGAGCTAAAACAAACATTTACTAACAGATGATTTTTACAATATATAATTTTTAAAATGTTAGTAAATGTGTGTTTTACAGTAGCTCCTGGAACCCAACATCGATTTAGATCAATTTTCATCTATTTGAATTCTCTGATAATCAACCTTTAGTAAATAAATCCCTTCGGTGTACATTTTTCTATTATAACATCAATTAAAGTTTTTATTGCCATTAGTTCATAGCAGTAATAGGCTAAAGATTTCCCAACTTAGTTTTTACGTTAAGCATTCATTAAGATGACATTGACTATGTCAACATTCATGTCAATACCACAATGTTGATTGTTATGATATCTACATGGCTAAACTATGGAAAATTTTAATATGGACAAAATGTTGACATGCAACATGTAGACATAGTGAAAATGTTGTCATTTCCATGAGGGTTAGGGATTACAGTTAGGGAGAGCACCAGAGTTTTAGTGATATTATTACCACTTTCAGACATATGACCCGGGAATTTCCCTGCTCAGACCTGGGTTATTCACCTCTGAAAAATTGTGGGTATTTGCATGAGACACCTTCCCACACTACACCTGAGACCTGGATAATTCCTGGGTTGTCCCCTTTCAGACATAAGCCTGGTCTGCCCTGACATTCTACAAGCCAGGGCTGCCAGGATTATGTCATACACACACATGTATGTCATACACACACATGTCACACTCATACACACATACATGTCACACTCAAACACACACATACATGTCACACTCAAACACCCACATACGTGCCACACTCAAGCAATCACACATCCCTTCTATGATTAGCTGCTTCTCACGTCAGAATGAAGCGCAGCCACCTCCCGGCACATAGAGCGCACCCCGCTCTAGGCAGCATAGAACGCAGCCCCCTCCCAGCAGCATGGAGCGCAGCCCCCTCCCAGCAGCATAGAGCACAGCCCCTTCCCGGCAGCATAGAGCGCTCCCCGCTCCCGGCAGCATAGAACGCAGCCACCTCCCGTCAGCATAGAGCACAGCCCCCTCCCGGCAGCATAGATCGCAGCCCCCTTCCAGCAGCATAGATCGCAGCCCGCTCCCGGCAGCATGGAGCGCAGCCACCTCCTGGCAGCATGGATCACAGTCCCCTCCTGGCAGCCCAGCCCCCAGACAGCCCCAAACAGCCTATCAGAGGCTTCTTAGTGACCCAGGAGTAAAATCCTGGATTGCACCACTCACACTTAATCTGGGTCATTTACCTTGGATGAAAGCGCCCTGGAAAAACCAAACCATGGTCAATAGCAGGGGCGACAACCTGGGAATGTATTCTTGGGTTGGTACCTTTCAGACATACAGAAATCTCGGGTTGATGCATGTTTACACACACAAAAAACAGGATTTTTAAGTAAATCTAAAAGGGTTATTAGTGGTAGAGTTAGATTTCAACATTGCGAACATGTCGACATTATGGCAATATTGTCATGTTTCACGTCAACATTATACATGTCAACATAATGAAAATGGCGGCATGTAATCAGGAGTGCTGACAGCTTTGCCAGGTCCCAATATAGGGAGGGGGTGTGAAAAAATGTGGGGGAGGTATGGCCAGACCTCCAACATAAAGAACAATAAAAATTGTAAAGTACTGCCGCTGTGGGAGAGCAGGCAGATGCGATCGCTCCCCCACACAAGGGAAGAGAGGACTGACTGCTGCGTGTGCTGGACCAGAGAGACAGGCTGCTACGGCAGCAGTCAGTTCTCTCTGTCTCTTCCCGAAAAGCAGCTCTCTGCTGAGGGTGGGCAGAGGGAGACGGGCCCAGGTAAACAGAACCCGCTTCCCCCCACTCTTGGCGCCACTGCATGTACTCTGTCAACATACAGTACATGTTATATAGTCAACATACTGTATATCTGCATTTTAAATGCCAACATAACTTATGTATCCCGTGTGGGACATACTGTATACAGATAATACATAAGAATGTATTAATACAAATTGAATGATAGTCTACAATATGTATGTCTTTCTGTTCCTATATCCTGCTATCGTTCTGTCACATTATTCTTATGATTTCTGCTACAGTACTGTGCTATATTTTCTTATGTATATCTTTTGAACTTTTTTTTTTTGTTTTATCTCTTTTTTCTCAAACAAGTAAATTGCAAATATTTTTTATAGAGGCATTTTTCATGTATAGATTGTATCAAGTGTCTGGTGCTAGCTAACACACCAATACTTGTTTCACACACTTGCAAAAGGAGCACAAAAAAGAGCAAGTTGCACTATCACAAAACTGTATCATACTGAGCGTTGGCCCCACTGTCTGGATGCCTACATCTGCTTCTAAGGATAAGGTCACACCAACTCTTGAGACTTATCTCTCTCTCTGTCTTGCCCCTTTCTCTTCCTGATACACTCTCTCTCTTGCTCCCCCCTCTCTCTCTCTTCCTGTCTCCGTCTTTCTTCCTGACACCCTCTGTCTCTTTCCTGCTCACTCCCCCACCCTCTCCCTCTCTCACTGATACCCTGTTTCTCTCCATTTCTTGCTCACCTCTCTCTCTCTTTCCTTGACACACTCTCTCTCTTCTTGACCCCTCACCGCTCTCTTCTCCTGACACCCCCTCTCTCTCTCTCCTTCTCTCATTTCCTATCTTTCCCTGAAACCCTCTCTCTCACTCCAACACCCCCTCTTTCTCTCCTTGACCCCTCCCCCTCTCTCTTCCCCTGACACCCTCTCTTATTTTTGCTCCTCTTTCGCTCTCTCTCTCTCTTTGATACCATTTTTCTTTCTCTCTGTAACCCTCTGGCTCTCTATGGCTCCTTTCTCTTTCGTGAACATACTTTAGGGAGGGGGCCAGGGCTTTACGCCCTAGCTACTTATAATGGGTTGTGCTACTTTGTTGGGACTCAGCACAGATGAACAAGAGAGCAGGTGCACCATACAACCATTAGAATTATAATAAATGTATATCATATCTGAGGTTCTTGGCATACATTTGCCAATATAAGTGACTGCTCACCAATCATCATGGGGACCTCATCAGACAGGTAACATTATAGGGGTTCACCTCTAGGTTGCAGGGCACCCCCAAACCACCTCAGCCAAACCACCCCAGGGCACCACACAGACAAAGGATAGCAGTGAATAAATCATATTGTTAGGCAAGAAGCTGACAAGTATTAGAAAGAGGACACAAGGTGATTAAGGTGTTAGAAATAATGTGAGATAGTGATGCCCCAAAATGGCCCAGCGAGAGCAATCCAGGGAGCCACACGCCCCAAAAGGTCACACCTCAACTGAATGCTATATAATTAATAGGATCTTACCTGTGGCTTTTGTGCCATCAGCATGTACTACAATAGGTCCCTATTTAAAAGCCTCACAGGCAGTGGGTGGGGTGCCAATTTGGAATGAAGGTGTCTCATGCCCTCAGGTGTGTATACGCACACATAATATTGAACATATTGGGGGGAATGGGCCTGGGCGGCACACCCTAGCTACATATAATGGGATGTGCTACCTTGCTGGGACTCAGTATTACAAACAGGGGAATAAGAGAGCAGGTGCACCATACACAGTTCAGCCCGTCTAGCTGCTGTGCATACTGCACATGACAGTTACTCTGGCTATTAGCTGGTGGTAATAATGTGACTCGAACGTGTTTATACTGTGGATAAAGCAAAATAAATTCTACAATAAATCACACTAAAAGAAATTATACAACCATAGTTAATTATAGTTTTTTCCTAGAAAAGTCAGTTGCTGTCAGCAATGATGAATTTATCAGTAATCACTGAAATAGAGGTAAACATCATGTAATATGTTAAAGGAAACCAACTAATTATTAAATGCACTCTATAAATCATGTCCATTACTTTTATTATTACTAAACAAAAGTTTGTATACTGATGGCATAAATATTCTAACCTTATCTCTGGTTGTTTGCCTTCACACTACATGATACTTATAATATTTACAAATTTGCCAATAACTTGAGTTAATTTTGTTTTTAATTAAGTGTTAATATACAGATGAAATATAGTGATACAAATACTTCCACAATCAGTAAATTGCTTTTAAACGCAAAGAAAAACTTATCTTTAGGGTTCTAGTTAGCATTGGTGGGTCAGTGACTACATTCTACATTGCTGCATATCAGTGATGTGAGTTCATTTCAGACTGCCAAAGGCAAGATAGATTTTTGTGCCCCCCATAGACAAGATTGAATTTTAATTGTTCCCAGTTTTTAACACTGAGTACGAAGTACTGCAAAAAGATTGTTCCATACCTTCCACTGTCAGGTGTCTCCATGTCACTTCTTACTGGCTGTGATCAGGATGGCATCAGCAGAAAAGGAGGAGAAGCATTTTGAGGAGTGAAGTGTTAGAAGAAAGGGTGAGGTGGGAGAATTATTATTATGGAAAACTGTTATTTTCTTCTTCAGGTATCACACCATAAAATATGTATTGCAGATATGTAAAGTGCATTTGACTACAGGAAAAGTACGATATTTTCAGAACACTCAGATATTCACTATGTTGTGACAACAAATTGGATGTCATTTCATAAATGGTACACATTTTATTAATGTAAACTGAAATATACATAATAATGCACTGTAGCATGTCCCTTTCATGCTCAATGCGATTCGCTGCCATTACAGTGTCAGAGATGGGAAAAGATTAGGAGAGGAAAAGCACTGGCAAAAGGTAAGTATAGCAGGGTGAGGGTAGACCTGGAGAACGACCAGGAATATACCTAGTATTAAATATTTTAACCTAGTGTTTCCTTCACACAACTGACAATAAGAAGTGTGATAATTTCCAGGGAGAGCTGCACACTCCCTCTTCATGCATCACAACAGCTGGGGTGCTAGAACCTCAGGAACGATAGCCATAGCAGACCTATCCACTATAAACACGAAAAGGTGAAGTGCACTCACCAGGCTGATTTTTTAAATGCAAAAAGTTCACATATATTTATTCAAAAAGTCGACATTTCGGCCATAAGCACTGGCCTTTATCAAGACATTTTCAGAAGGGCTTCAGCATAACCACCATGGAGTGGTGTGGATAGGGGTGTTAGGTTTAGGCTGCAGGGAGGAGGGTTAGGGTTAGGCACCCCCAGAGCGCGTTAGGGGTAGGCTGTGGGGGATGGGTAAGGGAATTTAGGTTTAGGCACTACTGGGGAGGGTTAGGGTTAGGCTACAGGGGGTAGGGTTAGGCACCAGTAATGGAGGGTTGGGGTTAGGAGGTCATTCAGGAAAGGGGGTTGACATAATGATGTCATTACCAATGCGTGGCTTGCGTTGCAGGAATGATAATGCACAAACGGATAATCGGACCAAATTTTGGAATGCACCTCCAGTGTGTAGATTGTAATAAACTACAAAAATGCCAAAGCCCTTACTTACTTACTTACTCACTCACTCACTCTAAATGGAAAGTATACTAGCGCCGTCTGTTTCTCCAATAAGGGACAATAAAACAATTTAAGTAAAAATAACAGAAATTTATTATATATATATATATATTAAAAAGTGATATAAAAAGTTAACACCGTTGTCTGTTTAGACTAAAGTGTAAACAATATAAAATGGTGGTTACCACTTGAATCTTACTCGGAATATATCCTGTGCACAATAACTGGTTAGGACTCGTTCCTCAGTTTAGCCATTGGTTCACTTGTGGATTTTAATGTTACCTGGTCTTTTGCAGGTGTAGTCCCCAAGTAGTCTCAATTTCAGGTAGAGATCCAATTAGCAGCAGGTGAATATTTCTGGTCCCAATGGTGTATCACTTTGAAAAGTCCAATAGAGGCAGAGAGACCAATTTTTACCAGAAAAGTCACGAGTAGATAAAGTGCTGGTGGTCAGTGGTGAGCTCAACGCGTTTCACTGGTCTTAAAGGCTGCCAGCTTCCTCACTCACTCACTCACTCACTCACTGACTCATCACTATATATTTTACTTCCCGATATGTTAGGAAGATGAAATTTAACATATGTATTCTGCAGATGGGAAATAGGAAAACTACATAATTAGAATTTTAATAAATCTCCCCTAAGGGGATGAAAAGCGGTTTGACATAATGACATCATTGCCGATGTGTGGCTTGCATTGCGTGAATGATAAAGCCCAAATGGACAATCGGATCAAAATTTGGATTACACCTCCAGTGTGTAGAATTTAATAAACTACAAAAATGGTCCTGTCACTTTTTACTGTATCTGCTACGGGTGCTCCTTGAGTAACGTCAAGAACCATGGATTAATATTTACTTACATTAAGACGTCTCAAATTTACAGCTCTATAGATAATACTCATTTATATTTACAACCGCGAAAATCAGAAAATCCAGTGTGAAGAATGGGTAGAACAGCTAGTATAAAATAAAAATAGAATTTAGAAGAACAGAAGTGTTCTTTTTTATTTTATTTTTATTCTTACTATTGCATACAAAGGAACTCATAACATTCTATTGGCCAATTTTGAATAAGAGTTGTCTGTTGTCTAATGGTTTCACCAGACACAATGTTCTCCCTGTTCTTTTTGTTTAATATGCAAAAAACATAATGTACAATTCTTGATCAGTATTTTTCTACAGTACTCACTGTATTTCTATAAAATTAGATTAATATATTTAGTGCCACATGATTAGCTCATGATCCCTTGATGGAAACATATTTTTGTCCTCTATGATATATGTCATGTTTCCATAAACGATGACCAAAATGTTTGTAATAAATAAAAATTTAAATTGCTAATTTAATCCATATTTTAACTTGTTTGCAGTGATCTTTTATAGCCAACTGTGCAAAGATGTTGGTGCACTGAAGTTTGTGGAAATGGGAATGGGATCCATGCAAAAGCAGTGAAATTTTTAAAATTACAGTGAGGTCTGTACAAAGAAGTGTTTGCTATGAATTGTAAGCAATAATATGGATCTATCAAAATGGTAATGAGGTTGTACAATAAGTTGTGTGTAAATTGTTATTGGATATGTGCTATGTGATTTAGTAAAAGAGAGGACGATCTATAGATTAAGAACAATGTGACATTACTTTAGTTTTTATAGACTTCATATGAGCAAAGAAACCAGGTATATTTAAAAAAAATCTGTAGCTAAAATAAGTACAATTCAATGAAAGAGGGAGAAAAGGAGTCTACATATCTAAGATGCACAAAAGAAGTACAGTATAACCTTTATTAATTTTATTAACAGAGTTTAATCTTTATACTGTACAGTATAAATTTATAAACAAGCTGTAAAATTGTATCAAAAATATAGTAAATTTAAAGAGTGTGTATAGACTGAAAAAATATTAGTGAAATAACAAAAATATTTTCAGCTGTTTGCCTATGTTTAATTTTTTTTACATAAATGAATAAAGGTTAAGATATTTTTATTACTTTTGTCCACCATATTCAGACTCCTTTTCTCTCTTCTTCATGGAATCTTGGTTTGTGGTAGCACAAATTTCTTAGCAGATAGTAGAATCATACTAATTATAGTATGGCCAGCACATACTGCACATTCACACTGATAGAGGTTCTTATAAATGCTGGATGTTCCCTTCCCACCTTGCCTGTTCCCTTAAATTTTCCCTTAGACTGGAATCAGCTTGGGAAAAGTATAAAAACAATAATAGCATTTTTTTAACACTGATCCTCTTTTATTCTAGCAGACAGCGAGTCAGTTCTCAGAGGAGAAATAATCAAACACAAAATATGCTCACATTCTCCAATGCCCTCCTTTTATACCAAATTGTATTTCAGCTTCTCTTGTATACCACCAAACCACCCCCCTCCAATGCTACATATTCCTCTATTTCCATACCCTGTCCCTTAATACCGTCTTAACTGACTTCCTCCCTGACATCAGGGGCAAACGCAGGATTTATAAGGGGGGGTGGGGTTTCCAGATGTGTGATTTTTTATAAATATATATATATATATATATATATATTCAGTATATATTATACACACACAAACACAGGCAAGGGAGACATGGGGAGAGACAGGGGGCGTGTGGGGAGAGAGGGAGACATATGAAGTGAGGGTTAGCATGGGGAGAGAGATGGGGGCATAGAGGGAGAGAGATTGGGGCATGGAGAGAGAGATGTGGGCATGGGGAAAGAGAGAGAAAAGGGCATGGGGAGAGATACTTCAGCTCTACCAACAATGCAACTTAGTGCAGCCTGTCACTGCAGTCAGATGCTATATCCTCACTTTCCTAGCCCTCTGTACTCACTTGTCCATCCTGGAAGGGTGGGGGGGGGATTGTGTGTGACAGATTACAGCTTCCCCCGAAGCTGTTGCTCTCGGAGTCCCGACTAAGAGGAGACATCTGCCTGTCAGCCCTGTGCAGGGAAATGCTACACTAACAGTCATTGCTGCTGCTCATGGACGGTCAGAGGGAACGGCTGCTACTGCTGCTAGCCAAGCACTAATATGTATAGCCAGCAGCTAGGGCCCACCCCAAGTTATGGCTCTACACACACACTGTATATTTATTTATTTACATATTAAAACATATTTAAGACCGTGGTCACATGTCCCCAACCACCTCCTCCCCAGAGACATACAGATGCTGCAGCAGAGACAGTGGAGAAAATCACTGGCTCACCCGGACAGCCTTATCTTAAAGCCGCATTGGAACTGCAGCTGCCTGAATGGAGCTCCGAGCTGCAGTTCCCCCTACATCCAACCAGCCGGAAAGCTGCAGCTGCTGTGTTATGTGTAGGCAGTCACAGCCTGCCTGAGTTCCTCTGTCTGTTATATCAGTCATCTGAGCCAATGGATCGGTGGGTAGGGGGGGTTTCCAGGTACTTGGAAACCCAACTGCATGCCGCATATGCTGACATCCCCTATAACAGTTGAAGAGGTGTCTAGGGTGATCGAAAATGTTAAACCAGGTAAGGCCCCTGGCCTGGATTGACTTAGTGGATAAAATTATATCTCCCAGAATAAGTGAGGTCCTGCTATCTATTTTTAACTCCATTATTTCAATTAAAACAGTTCCACTTTAATCTTTGGGACCTGGGAGTCTATATTTGTGAGTTTTTGTTTCTGTATCTGTATTTTCTTTTATTTTGTATATCTCTGTTCTTTTGTAGCCATCAATATGTGATGCTTTCAAATAATTTTTGCATACGGAAGCTTGTCTTGATAAAGATCCTAAATATAGGATCGAAACGTCGACAACAATAAGACTGATATCGACGGAAATAAAGTTATTATGAAATTGAAGCCGCTGAAGACATTCTGATTGGATGAGTGCGCCTCCACATTGTTGGACTCTATCTATATAAATATATATTTATATGTATATATATATATATATATATATATATAGTGGCCCTGACCATGCACTCTCTAAGTGTTAGCCAAGTCTCTGTGATGGCTGGCCACACACCTAAGCATGGGCCTCCAACCACTGCATAATCTCCCCAGTGGGCCCTTCATATCCCAATCCTACACTGGACTACAGTATCTACAGTACTACAGTAGTATATTTTATATACAATATACTGTAGCTTAAACCTGCTTACCAAAGAAGACATTTAACTTGATTGGTCCTAGGTGATATACAGTCCAGTATAACAGGTGTTGCTCTATTTACTAAATCTATGGTTGATTCTATCCATTTGTATTTTAGCAGTGTTATGTATTTTTTTTGTATATTTTAAAAAATTGCAACATGTGTCCATGTAATAAATATCAAATACCTTTTTACATTTTATTAAATAATGATTCACATCATTCATTTTTAGGATTAATAGCAGTGGTGACACCTGGTTAAGGCCAATAGCACCCTGCATGCGCCAAAGTTGTGTGAGGTAAAAAAAAATGGATGTGACTTGATGAAAAGGGGATGTTTATGTCACTATGGGGGAATTGCCTTGTGGGTAGCCTCCACATTTACATCACTCTGAGGGCATGCCCATCATACCAGTTGATGCTGGGCTGCCCGCAGACTAGTGTCAGCACTGCCGACTCCTTCTCATTGACAGGAGCAGAGTGTTGCAGGAAATTGTCACACTTCAGTACCCAGCTCCTGTCACTGCAGGGGAGCTGTCATTTTGGTGTCACTACCTGGAAGAGTAACACCTGGGTCCAGCTTACACCCCCCCCCCCCCCACCTCCTTGTGATTCCTTTAGTTATTAGGCATTTGGTCAACCAATACCCTGGTCAAACTTTACACACAGTATCATTAACATTGGAATTTCACTTAGTGCTGGTTATCCTTTTCTTTGTCTTTTCTCTTCATTCTTTTAGATAAGAGTACATTGCTATTTAAAAATACACATGTACCTGTAGGGTGTCTCTTTTGCAATTAGTTGTTGATAAGTACTAGTTATGGAAGAAAATAACTCCGAATTTGATTTTACATATATTTGAGCTGGAGACAAAAAAAAACCTACAGGATGAGACTACCAAAAATTGAAAAAGGACCTCTTATATATAATATAAAATCTTACATTTTAGCATAATTTTAACACATATTATTAATACTTGGGGGCAGGTTTATTAAGCATGGTGAAGTGATAAAGTGGAAGGTGATAACGCACCAGCCAGTCAGCTTCTAACTGTCATTTTTCAAACCCAGCCTGTAACATAGAAGTTAGGAGCTTATTGGCTGGTGCGTTATCACCTTCCACTTTATTACTTCACCATGCTTAATAAATCTGCCCCTGAGTAACTGTAAGTCCTCTTCTTTGTTAATTTCCATACATATTGTATCCTTTTATTCAAAAACATTAAATTGGTAACCTAGATTAATGTTTTTTACATACATGATGGGTAGCTAGAATTTACACATTTTGGTTAGCACATTGGTATATAAATAAATAATAAAATAAACAGCAGATACAGTACAAATGCATAGCTCCAAAACCTGAAGATGTAAGAAAAGGACATTGATGAAAGGGTGCTTGGATCTGTCTAATTATGAGGAGTGTCCACCTAATAGTAGGCATGGCCAAGCCCCCAATATATACCTTCCCTCCCCAAAAACTCCACTTTAATTCATTGCTGAAGGCACATTAATGCAGAATGTTCAATTATACCAAAAACAGCACAAAGTCTTGATAATCGTGATGGTGGGACAGTACCCTCAAATCTTGACTGTCCATCCTAAATTTATAACCAACAAACCACAGCTTATAGACAGCATTGCTAGGTGTTCCTCAGTGCTAAACCCCAAAGCAGCCACTGTAATTATTATAATACTTTCCCAATACCCATCTTCCCTTATGTCTACTTAACTTTTAGGTTCACGACAGTTTTTCCTGACTGAGATCTTTAAGTACCACTAACAGCCCAGGTTTTTATATCTACAGTATGCTTAAGGTCATTATGAATGAATTAGTGCTTCATTCATTTTGATTCATCCAGTTGTGTTCAATATGGACATACTTGGCTATCCTTTAAACCTGTGACAGACCAGCAAGGAAAAGTATCTCCTGACCTGCAACAATATCTGGCATAGGGCACTTGTGGTTCTACTAGTTGGGATGAGGGCCCATATCAAGTTATTTATGTGATGATGTGAGGTGGTGTTTTCCTTTTAAATGATTGAATCACATTTTAATATTTTTCTAATTTGGTCCATGTCCCTGTATAATTCAAAAGCTTACCACAAAAGTAATGATTTTTGAGCCATCATATTTCTTTTTCTGCTTATATATTAAATAACCACATAAAAGGGTGCTATTTTAATAAGAATATGACAAGGAATGTACATAATGACTTCTACATTTTCCAAATTACTGAAAAATTACAAAATCTGTTTTAAATGAAAAATAAACAGAACAAAATTTTGTTCTGTGCTTTAATTCATTTTTTTCTGATTTACAGTTTTAGGGATGTGCAATCATTTGCATTATGTTACTCAAGTATAGGAAACGTTTCAGCATTTGGAAGTAATTGCATCAGTCATATATCACAGACCTCAGAAAACATTAACTCAGATTACTACTGAAGTTAATGCAAACTGTATATTGCTCCTTTAGCACTCAGATTTTTGGATCACGCACATTGGTAAGGCAAAAACAAATACAGGTTGAGTATCCCATATCCATATATTCCGAAATACGGAATATTCCGAAATACGGACTTTTTTGAGTGAGAGTGAGATAGTGAAATCTTTGTTTTTTGATGGCTCAGTGTACACAAACTTTGTTCAATACACAAAGTTATTAATAATATTGTATTAAATGACCTTCAGTCTGTGTATACAAGGTGTATATGAAACATAAATGAATTGTGTGTATGTACACACACTTTGTTTAATGCACAAAGTTATAAAAAATATTGGCAAAAATTACCTTCAGGCTGTGTGTATAAGGTGTATATGAAACATAAATGCATTCTGTGCTTAGACTTAGGTCCCATCACCATGATATCTCATTATGGTATCTAATTATTCCAAAATACGGAAAAATCCGTTATCCAAAATACCTCTGGTCCCAAGCATTTTGGATAAGGGAGACTCAACCTGTAATGCCAAAAGTACAGTCAGTGATTGAAAACTATTGTATAGACTCCTTTTTTTTTTTTTACCTTACTCTTGTATATACAGTATAACTTTACACATTCCTAAACTAAATTAGAAAACAAAACAAAATAGTTATTCCCTGCACAGAACAGCACCAGAGGTATTTTTGTTTCATGTAAGCATGTTTTGTTTTTTTACATCAAAACGTACATCAAAACTAGAGCATGGAAAACATATAGCACACAACATATCTTAACTTATGTTGCCAAGAGTCTGCAGAAATTGAATGCAAGTATCTGATGGTTGCTAGTGGCTACAGAAAAAGTTTCCCATGCTTCAGTTTTCATAAATATTCCCAGATGTTCTCAATGTTGGTCATACTGTAAAGGTTGAGCTATGAATTCAGGTTGAGGATGAATCAGAGCTGTTCCATGGACCAGAATGAGCAGCAAAGAAATCGGCATAATCAAGAATGACGATTAATGATTTATTACGAACCTCTTAGACAGAAGTGGATACTCCTGCAGCTTCCAGCTGGCTCTTGTCAGTCTGTCTTTTTCTCTGCTTTATTAAAGAGCAGAGAATAATACTGAAGTAGCCAAATTATGTGTCAGTCATGTGACCTCCACTGCACAAAGCAGGGAGCTCATGCAATATATCTGAGGAAGAAGAGCAGTGTGGCTTGTGTCCCGCAAGACTGGATCTCTGACAGACAGTTTTGGCAATGTACTGCTTCCCTGGTGGTCCAGTCGTGGATCTGGAAGTGATTGAGGACTACCTATGTGTTAGCTCTGCTATATGTTCTTTCACTGTAAAGTTTGGTCCTTCGGGCACCTGTAGGTCATAGTCTATGGAAGTCATGTAGCTGTATGACCAATATCATCTCAGTGAGTGATTTGGTTCTGTGCTCTGAGGAAACTGATTGCCCTGACTTTGTTCACTATGGGTTTTAATTACACTCTCACTAGTATATTAATTTTTGTATATAGATTTTGTTTTCCTTTTATTAACACATACTAACACTTTACCTTCTCGCGTTGTGCTGCCCTGGGGTAGCTGGCCTTTGCCGGTTTGGGGGGTCCTGCACCCCGGGCCCAGACCTACAGTTAGGGACCACCAGCATCAGAGGAGCCTTGTCGGGGCCTGGTGGCTTATCATACGTTTGCAAACTGTATGTAACTAAGACCTCTAGATTTCTATTATATGTATATATATAGTATTTCATGTCTTGGTACAGGTACAGCTCAGTGTGCTGGGGGACACCGGGGGTTTATCCCCAATGTATTTCTAGCCAGACTACCCCCTCCCTTTCATGCACATGAATTGTACTTCCTAATTGATTTGAGCAACTTACATTTTGTTCTGTTAGTATGAGGGGCATGGATGGGACCAGTGTTTGGAGGGTATGCTGGTCTCTGTATTGCCATTTGGAGATCCCGGGGGTATCTTCAGGTCAGTTAGCTCTCAATTCGGATACATTTGCTCAGATGTTATTATCATGTGGCATCATGTTATATTACCCGGAAGGGTTGTTATTATTATTATTAGTACCTGGGGTGGGTCTGGGGTGCGGTTCCCCCTGGATTGGTGGGGCAGGGCTGCTCTGGGGTAGCACACTGCGAGATCTTATTTAGCACCCCCTTAACACATTTATTAATCCTTCTGGTCTTTTAATTACACTCTCACTAGTATATTAATTTTCGTATATAGATTTTGTTTTCCTTGTATTAACACATACTAACACTTTACCTTCTCGCGTTGGGCTGCCCTGGGGTAGCTGGCCTTTGCCGGTTTGTAGGGTCCTGCACCCCGGGCCCAGACCTAGAGTTAGGGACCACCAGCATCAGAGGAGCCTTGTCGGGGCCTGGTGGCTTATCATACGTTTGCAAACTGTATGTAACTAAGACCTCTAGATTTCTATTATATTATATATATATAGTATTTCATGTCTTGGTACAGGTACAGCTCGGTGTGCTGGGGGACACCAGGGGTTTATCCCCAATGTATTTCTCACTATGGGTGATGCCTAGATTTTCCTTACCCACTGGAGCTGAGGTATGCTGCTATGCTCCCAGTGTCCTCCCCTGCCAATCTGTATATTATACTGTACATACTACTACCCCTACCCTGCTGTCATCAGTGTCCTACTTCTAGTGTCCTTACTACTGATACTACCCCATCTAAAATCATGTATCAATGCTTCTACTACCTCATCCCTGTTGACAACAGTGTCCATACTGCCAGTGTCATTCCTATTAATTAAAACTCCAATCAATAATCATGTATCCCTACTACTGCTGCTTCCTCCACCCAGCTGTCATGGGTGCCCTACATCTACTACTACCACTCTGAGCAGTTATGTATCCCTACTACTAATACTACCTCCCATTGAAAATCCTATACAACATTCATGAACTCAACTTGAGATTTTTTTTGTTATTTAGTCACATTGCCCTTTATAACATTTCAATGTGCTGACATACCCAGGATTCGAACCCATTGCCTGTGGCATAGCAGTCAGACAATCTATTCATTGTGCTATCTGCCCTTGGATAGAAAGCTAGGGAATTCTAAGAAAGATAATTCTAGCTATTTGAAGCTTACTGTGTACTTTGTGAAAAAATGATCAGCTGAGCAGATCTATGTAGTGTGCGGCTGCAAGAGAATGCTTGTGTGGCTGCACATAGATCTGCTCAATTACACTGCTGATTATTTTTTTTACAAAGTACCAGTAACTTCATAGAGTTCTTATAGTTTTTTTATGCAGGATGAAATAGCTCAATGAGTAGGGTGTTTGATTAGTATTCAGGTTATAGGTTTAAACCCTGGGCATGGCAGAATATTGAAATGTGCTATTTAATAAAGGGTATTGTAACTGAATAACAACAAATTCTCAAGTTAAGTGCATGAATGTGATATAAAGATGATTTGTGTCCAAATCCATTTTCTTGCAGTAGTCTATAAATGTGCGTGTATTATATGGGAGGGCACCCAGGTATTTATGTTGTGCTGTTGGATAGAGATGAGCGCCGGAAATTTTTCGGGTTTTGTGTTTTGGTTTTGGGTTCGGTTCCGCGGCCGTGTTTTGGGTTCGACCGCGTTTTGGCAAAACCTCACCGAATTTTTTTTGTCGGATTCGGGTGTGTTTTGGATTCGGGTGTTTTTTTCAAAAAACCCTAAAAAACAGCTTAAATCATAGAATTTGGGGGTAATTTTGATCCCAAAGTATTATTAACCTCAAAAAACATAATTTACACTCATTTTCAGCCTATTCTGAACACATCACACCTCACAATATTATTTTTAGTCCTAAAATTTGCACCGAGGTCGCTGTGTGAGTAAGATAAGCGACCCTAGTGGCCGACACAAACACCGGGCCCATCTAGGAGTGGCACTGCAGTGTCACGCAGGATGTCCCTTCCAAAAAACCCTCCCCAAACAGCACATGACGCAAAGAAAAAAAGAGGCGCAATGAGGTAGCTGTGTGAGTAAGATTAGCGACCCTAGTGGCCGACACAAACACCGGGCCCATCTAGGAGTGGCACTGCAGTGTCACGCAGGATGTCCCTTCCAAAAAACCCTCCCCAAACAGCACATGACGCAAAGAAAAAAAGAGGCGCAATGAGGTAGCTGACTGTGTGAGAAAGATAAGCGACCCTAGTGGCCGACACAAACACCGGGCCCATCTAGGAGTGGCACTGCAGTGTCACGCAGGATGTCCCTTCCAAAAAACCCTCCCCAAACAGCACATGACGCAAAGAAAAAAAGAGGCGCAATGAGGTAGCTGACTGTGTGAGAAAGATAAGCGACCCTAGTGGCCGACACAAACACCGGGCCCATCTAGGAGTGGCACTGCAGTGTCACGCAGGATGTCCCTTCCAAAAAACCCTCCCCAAACAGCACATGACGCAAAGAAAAAAAGAGGCGCAATGAGGTAGCTGTGTGAGAAAGATAAGCGACCCTAGTGGCCGACACAAACACCGGGCCCATCTAGGAGTGGCACTGCAGTGTCACGCAGGATGTCCCTTCCAAAAAACCCTCCCCAAACAGCACATGACGCAAAGAAAAAAAGAGGCGCAATGAGGTAGCTGTGTGAGAAAGATAAGCGACCCTAGTGGCCGACACAAACACCGGGCCCATCTAGGAGTGGCACTGCAGTGTCACGCAGGATGTCCCTTCCAAAAAACCCTCCCCAGACAGCACATGACGCAAAGAAAAAAAGAGGCGCAATGAGGTAGCTGTGTGAGTAAGATTAGCGACCCTAGTGGCCGACACAAACACCGGGCCCATCTAGGAGTGGCACTGCAGTGTCACGCAGGATGGCCCTTCCAAAAAACCCTCCCCAAACAGCACATGACGCAAAGAAAAAAAGAGGCGCAATGAGGTAGCTGACTGTGTGAGTAAGATTAGCGACCCTAGTGGCCGACACAAACACCGGGCACATCTAGGAGTGGCACTGCAGTGTCACGCAGGATGTCCCTTCCAAAAAACCCTCCCCAAACAGCACATGACGCAAAGAAAAAAAGAGGCGCAATGAGGTAGCTGTGTGAGTAAGATTAGCGACCCTAGTGGCCGACACAAACACCGGGCCCATCTAGGAGTGGCACTGCAGTGTCACGCAGGATGTCCCTTCCAAAAAACCCTCCCCAATCAGCACATGATGCAAAGAAAAAGAAAAGGAAAAAGAGGTGCAAGATGGAATTATCCTTGGGCCCTCCCACCCACCCTTATGTTGTATAAACAAAACAGGACATGCACACTTTAACCAACCCATCATTTCAGTGACAGGGTCTGCCACACGACTGTGACTGATATGACGGGTTGGTTTGGACCCCCCCCAAAAAAGAAGCAATTAATCTCTCCTTGCACAAACTGGCTCTACAGAGGCAAGATGTCCACCTCATCTTCACCCTCCGATATATCACCGTGTACATCCCCCTCCTCACAGATTATCAATTCGTCCCCACTGGAATCCACCATCTCAGCTCCCTGTGTACTTTGTGGAGGCAATTGCTGCTGGTCAATGTCTCCGCGGAGGAATTGATTATAATTCATTTTAATGAACATCATCTTCTCCACATTTTCTGGATGTAACCTCGTACGCCGATTGCTGACAAGGTGAGCGGCGGCACTAAACACTCTTTCGGAGTACACACTTGTGGGAGGGCAACTTAGGTAGAATAAAGCCAGTTTGTGCAAGGGCCTCCAAATTGCCTCTTTTTCCTGCCAGTATAAGTACGGACTGTGTGACGTGCCTACTTGGATGCGGTCACTCATATAATCCTCCACCATTCTATCAATGTTGAGAGAATCATATGCAGTGACAGTAGACGACATGTCCGTAATCGTTGTCAGGTCCTTCAGTCCGGACCAGATGTCAGCATCAGCAGTCGCTCCAGACTGCCCTGCATCACCGCCAGCGGGTGGGCTCGGAATTCTGAGCCTTTTCCTCGCACCCCCAGTTGCGGGAGAATGTGAAGGAGGAGATGTTGACAGGTCGCGTTCCGCTTGACTTGACAATTTTGTCACCAGCAGGTCTTTCAACCCCAGCAGACCTGTGTCTGCCGGAAAGAGAGATCCAAGGTAGGCTTTAAATCTAGGATCGAGCACGGTGGCCAAAATGTAGTGCTCTGATTTCAACAGATTGACCACCCGTGAATCCTTGTTAAGCGAATTAAGGGCTGCATCCACAAGTCCCACATGCCTAGCGGAATCGCTCCGTGTTAGCTCCTTCTTCAATGCCTCCAGCTTCTTCTGCAAAAGCCTGATGAGGGGAATGACCTGACTCAGGCTGGCAGTGTCTGAACTGACTTCACGTGTGGCAAGTTCAAAGGGCATCAGAACCTTGCACAACGTTGAAATCATTCTCCACTGCACTTGAGACAGGTGCATTCCATCTCCTATATCGTGCTCAATTGTATAGGCTTGAATGGCCTTTTGCTGCTCCTCCAACCTCTGAAGCATATAGAGGGTTGAATTCCACCTCGTTACCACTTCTTGCTTCAGATGATGGCAGGGCAGGTTCAGTTGTTTTTGGTGGTGCTCCAGTCTTCTGTACGTGGTGCCTGTACGCCGAAAGTGTCCCGCAATTTTTCTGGCCACCGACAGCATCTCTTGCACGCCCCTGTCGTTTTTTAAAAAATTCTGCACCACCCAATTCAAGGTATGTGCAAAACATGGGACGTGCTGGAATTTGCCCATATTTAATGCACACACAATATTGCTGGCGTTGTCCGATGCCACAAATCCACAGGAGAGTCCAATTGGGGTAAGCCATTCCGCGATGATCTTCCTCAGTTGCCGTAAGAGGTTTTCAGCTGTGTGCGTATTCTGGAAAGCGGTGATACAAAGCGTAGCCTGCCTAGGAAAGAGTTGGCGTTTGCGAGATGCTGCTACTGGTGCCGCCGCTGCTGTTCTTGCGGCGGGAGTCCATACATCTACCCAGTGGGCTGTCACAGTCATATAGTCCTGACCCTGCCCTGCTCCACTTGTCCACATGTCCGTGGTTAAGTGGACATTGGGTACAACTGCATTTTTTAGGACACTGGTGAGTCTTTTTCTGACGTCCGTGTACATTCTCGGTATCGCCTGCCTAGAGAAGTGGAACCTAGATGGTATTTGGTAACGGGGGCACACTGCCTCAATAAATTGTCTAGTTCCCTGTGAACTAACGGCGGATACCGGACGCACGTCTAACACCAACATAGTTGTCAAGGACTCAGTTATCCGCTTTGCAGTAGGATGACTGCTGTGATATTTCATCTTCCTCGCAAAGGACTGTTGAACAGTCAATTGCTTACTGGAAGTAGTACAAGTGGGCTTACGACTTCCCCTCTGGGATGACCATCGACTCCCAGCGGCAACAACAGCAGCGCCAGCAGCAGTAGGCGTTACACGCAAGGATGCATCGGAGGAATCCCAGGCAGGAGAGGACTCGTCAGACTTGCCAGTGACATGGCCTGCAGGACTATTGGCATTCCTGGGGAAGGAGGAAATTGACACTGAGGGAGTTGGTGGGGTGGTTTGCGTGAGCTTGGTTACAAGAGGAAGGGATTTACTGGTCAGTGGACTGCTTCCGCTGTCACCCAAAGTTTTTGAACTTGTCACTGACTTATTATGAATGCGCTGCAGGTGACGTATAAGGGAGGATGTTCCGAGGTGGTTAACGTCCTTACCCCTACTTATTACAGCTTGACAAAGGGAACACACGGCTTGACACCTGTTGTCCGCATTTCTGGTGAAATACCTCCACACCGAAGAGCTGATTTTTTTGGTATTTTCACCTGGCATGTCAACGGCCATATTCCTCCCACGGACAACAGGTGTCTCCCCGGGTGCCTGACTTAAACAAACCACCTCACCATCAGAATCCTCCTGGTCAATTTCCTCCCCAGCGCCAGCAACACCCATATCCTCCTCATCCTGGTGTACTTCAACACTGACATCTTCAATCTGACTATCAGGAACTGGACTGCGGGTGCTCCTTCCAGCACTTGCAGGGGGCATGCAAATAGTGGAAGGCGCATGCTCTTCACGTCCAGTGTTGGGAAGGTCAGGCATCGCAAACGACACAATTGGACTCTCCTTGTGGATTTGGGATTTCAAAGAACGCACAGTTCTTTGCGGTGCTTTTGCCAGCTTGAGTCTTTTCAGTTTTCTAGCGAGAGGCTGAGTGCTTCCATCCTCATGTGAAGCTGAACCACTAGCCATGAACATAGGCCAGGGCCTCAGCCGTTCCTTGCCACTCCGTGTGGTAAATGGCATATTGGCAAGTTTACGCTTCTCCTCCGACAATTTTATTTTAGGTTTTGGAGTCCTTTTTTTCTGATATTTGGTGTTTTGGATTTGACATGCTCTGTACTATGACATTGGGCATCGGCCTTGGCAGACGACGTTGCTGGCATTTCATCGTCTCGGCCATGACTAGTGGCAGCAGCTTCAGCACGAGGTGGAAGTGGATCTTGATCTTTCCCTAATTTTGGAACCTCAACTTTTTTGTTCTCCATATTTTATAGGCAGAACTAAAAGGCACCTCAGGTAAACAATGGAGATGGATGGATTGGATACTAGTATACAATTATGGACGGACTGCCACGGTTAGGTGGTATAAAAAAACCACGGTTAGGTGGTATATATTATAATAATAATACAATTATGGATGGACGGACTGCCTGCCGACTGCCGACACAGAGGTAGCCACAGCCGTGAACTACCGCACTGTACACTGGTTGATAAAGAGATAGTAGTATACTCGTAACAACTAGTGTGACACTATGACGACGGTATAAAGAATGAAAAAAAAACCACGGTTAGGTGGTATATATTATAATAATAATACAATTATGGATGGACGGACTGCCTGCCGACTGCCGACACAGAGGTAGCCACAGCCGTGAACTACCGCACTGTACACTGGTTGATAAAGAGATAGTAGTATACTCGTAACAACTAGTATGACACTATGACGACGGTATAAAGAAAGAAAAAAAAATACCACAGTTAGGTGGTATATATTATAATAATAATACAATTATGGATGGACGGACTGCCTGCCGACTGCCGACACAGAGGTAGCCACAGCCGTGAACTACCGCACTGTACACTGGTTGATAAAGAGATAGTAGTATACTCGTAACAACTAGTATGACACTATGACGACGGTATAAAGAATGAAAAAAAAACCACGGTTAGGTGGTATATATTATAATAATAATACAATTATGGATGGACGGACTGCCTGCCGACTGCCGACACAGAGGTAGCCACAGCCGTGAACTACCGCACTGTACACTGGTTGATAAAGAGATAGTAGTATACTCGTAACAACTAGTATGACACTATGACGACGGTATAAAGAATGAAAAAAAAACCACGGTTAGGTGGTATATATTATAATAATAATACAATTATGGATGGACGGACTGCCTGCCGACTGCCGACACAGAGGTAGCCACAGCCGTGAACTACCGCACTGTACACTGGTTGATAAAGAGATAGTAGTATACTCGTAACAACTAGTATGACACTATGACGACGGTATAAAGAATGAAAAAAAAACCACGGTTAGGTGGTATATATTATAATAATAATACAATTATGGATGGACGGACTGCCTGCCGACTGCCGACACAGAGGTAGCCACAGCCGTGAACTACCGCACTGTACACTGGTTGATAAAGAGATAGTAGTATACTCGTAACAACTAGTATGACACTATGACGACGGTATAAAGAAAGAAAAAAAAATACCACAGTTAGGTGGTATATATTATAATAATAATACAATTATGGATGGACGGACTGCCTGCCGACTGCCGACACAGAGGTAGCCACAGCCGTGAACTACCGCACTGTACACTGGTTGATAAAGAGATAGTAGTATACTCGTAACAACTAGTATGACACTATGACGACGGTATAAAGAATGAAAAAAAAACCACGGTTAGGTGGTATATATTATAATAATAATACAATTATGGATGGACGGACTGCCTGCCGACTGCCGACACAGAGGTAGCCACAGCCGTGAACTACCGCACTGTACACTGGTTGATAAAGAGATAGTAGTATACTCGTAACAACTAGTATGACACTATGACGACGGTATAAAGAATGAAAAAAAAACCACGGTTAGGTGGTATATATTATAATAATAATACAATTATGGATGGACGGACTGCCTGCCGACTGCCGACACAGAGGTAGCCACAGCCGTGAACTACCGCACTGTACACTGGTTGATAAAGAGATAGTAGTATACTCGTAACAACTAGTATGACACTATGACGACGGTATAAAGAATGAAAAAAAAACCACGGTTAGGTGGTATATATTATAATAATAATACAATTATGGATGGACGGACTGCCTGCCGACTGCCGACACAGAGGTAGCCACAGCCGTGAACTACCGCACTGTACACTGGTTGATAAAGAGATAGTAGTATACTCGTAACAACTAGTATGACACTATGACGGTATAAAGAATGAAAAAAAAACCACGGTTAGGTGGTATATATTATAATAATAATACAATTATGGATGGACGGACTGCCTGCCGACTGCCGACACAGAGGTAGCCACAGCCGTGAACTACCGCACTGTACACTGGTTGATAAAGAGATAGTAGTATACTCGTAACAACTAGTATGACACTATGACGACGGTATAAAGAAAGAAAAAAAAATACCACGGTTAGGTGGTATATATTGTAATACAATTATGGATGGACGGACTGCCTGCCGAGTTCCGACTGCCGACACAGAGGTAGCCACAGCCGTGAACTACCGCACTGTACTGTGTCTGCTGCTAATATAGACTGGTTGATAAAGAGATAGTATACAATACATACAACAATATACTACTATACTGGTGGTCAGGCACTGGTCACCACTAGTCACACTGGCAGTGGCACTCCTGCAGCAAAAGTGTGCACTGTTTAATTTTAAATTAATATAATATTATGTACTCCTGGGGGCTCCTGCTATAACAACCTGCAGTGCTCCCCAGTCTCCCCCACAATTATTATAAGCTTTGCCTTTTATACATTGATGTGCAGCACACTGGGCTGAGCTGAGTGCACACAGACTGAGTCACACTGTGTGACTGGCTGCTGCTGTGTATCGTTTTTTTTCAGGCAGAGAACGGATATAGCAGAGAACGGATATATTATATTAAAATAAATAAAAGTTAACTAACAACAACTGCACTGGTCACTGTGGTAAACTCTGTCTGACTCTGCACAATCTCTCTCTCTCTTCTAATCTAATTTCTAATGGAGAGGACGCCAGCCACGTCCTCTCCCTATCAATCTCAATGCACGTGTGAAAATGGCGGCGACGCGCGGCTCCTTATATAGAATCCGAGTCTCGCGAGAATCCGACAGCGTCATGATGACGTTCGGGCGCGCTCGGGTTAACCGAGCAAGGCGGGAGGATCCGAGTCTGCTCGGACCCGTGAAAAAAACATGAAGTTCGTGCGGGTTCGGTTTCAGAGAAACCGAACCCGCTCATCTCTACTGTTGGAGTGCCGGTCATACATGCATGTTAAAGGAAGACTTGTTTTAACAAGGACTGTCTATAGACAAGGCAACCACGCTCTAATATTGTGAATAACGTCAGTGCTGGGAAATTTTTGTGGATGTTATATATTTTCACTAACGGTGGTATTTATTCCTTCTAAACGAGACCTATTGGAGGGAGTATTTGATAAAACTGTAAAGATGGAGCCTGGAGTTGGTAATTCACATGCCTTTGGCTTTCAAACAATTAAATTAAATACAGGTGAGCTACTTAGTTTCTCTGAATCAGAGGCAGAAGCAGTACTTGTGAAGGACACTTTTCAAGCCACGGTTGGGGGGGATTCCGCTGAGGATATCTTTTTTGCCCTGCTCAAACTCCGCAAAAGGGAGATCGACTACCATTTACATGGGGTTACGATTTCCGATTATTATAGAGAACGTAAGATACCCAGGGGTTTTAGGATAAAAAATATCCCCACAATTGGGAGAACTAATCCTGAATTCTGCAGGCGGTGGGCAGCGGTATTGAACAAGTGCTCACTAGATTTAATGATTTTGGTGGTTGAGGAATCAACTAGGATTCTGAAGGAAACAAGGGTTAAGATTAGCGAGGTGGAACGTGCATCAAATCATATACTGGTGAATGATACCAAAGAGAACTGGGTACAGAAATTGCAGGGGAAAATTGATTCCTATAGACAAGAGCTGAGTAAGTATAAAAAGGCTAAGTTGGCAACAGTAAACAAAGATTACGAGGATCAGACAGTGTACCCCTGGGCGACGGGGAGGTATCCCCCACGAAGTAAGAGGTTCTTTCCTAAACGTAACACAAGGAAATTTTTGACTGACACAGAGGGGTCGGCAATGGACAGTTCAGCTACTGACTCTGACCAGGCAGCAAGTTCTAGCACGGGGAAGCCCCCTTTAGGGACCTCAACACGGGCAAAAGCAGCGCCAGGAAAAGATGCCGGGGCAAAACAAGGCGGAGTAAACAAGGGGAAAGGCAGAGGAAAATGTTGATTCCAAAAAGTGACTTGATTATTAACCTCTCTTCCCATGTCCTTACTGAAATTGAGAAATCACTATTAAACAAGGGTTTATCCTTTGTTCCAGTTACAAAGTTTAATAGGTTTGATTGGAAAGTGGATTCCTGGAAACATCAAAGAAATCTGAAATTGAGGGAATTGTATGGAAAGAATGCAGAGATGGAGGAACCAGCAAGGGGGAAACAGCCCATACGAGCCAAGTCATCTTTTGATCCACAAACACACAACGCTGCAATCAAAAGCTATGCGCGTATGTTAGAAGGCAGCGTCGATAACGAGGCCACTAAGTTATCCAGGGCTCCATCAAATTTAACCAAAGGGGAATTCCAAGCTTTGCTTGATTTGAGCAAGAACAGATCAGTGGTCATTAGGGCCGCAGATAAGGGGGGAGCCATTGTTTTACAGGACCTGGTAACATACAATGAGGAGGTGTATCGTCAATTGAATGACCAAATGGTGTATTGCAAATTGAATACAGATCCAACAATGAGGTTTAAGCAAGAAATTGATGCGATCTTGACAAGAGCATATCAAGAAGCTGTCATAGACAAGCAAACCTTAAAAGCATTGGTGGTGGAACACCCGATTACGCCAATCCTATATACACTCCCAAAGGTCCACAAGAAATTGGATAACCCCCCGGGACGCCCCATAATATCGGCTCGTGGTTCCCTTTATAGCAACATCTCAAGATACTTGGATGACTTTCTTCAGCCCGTTATACAGGCAGAACCAACTGTTCTTTTGGACACTACTCAGTTGCTACTGTTGATACAGAATTTGACACATCTCCCTGATATATGTACATTAGGGAGTGCAGACATAGTGAGCCTTTATACGAATATTCCTCACACGGAAGGAATAGAGGCGGTTAGACATCTACTCCAGGGGAACATGCACTACAAGGGACCGGATGTTGAATTCTTTCTCGAACTATTGGAGAAGACTCTCACCAGAAATTTTTTCTACTTCGATGGCCAGTTCTACCTTCAGCGGGTGGGCTGTGCCATGGGGAGCAATGTGGCACCAGCCTTCGCGAATGCCTATATGTTGGACATTGAAAAGCGGTTGTTCTTGCAAAATCCAGCGTTTTCAGATGGGCTACTACTCTTCACTCGTTATATATTTGTTATTGATATGGGCCGGCACTCCAGAAGAATTTGAACTCCGGATGCAAGCGGTCAATCATCTTGATATAAACATCAAGTTTACATTTGAATGCAGTGCTGACGCTATTCACTATTTGGACGTACTAATTTCCAGGAAGGGGGATGGTTTACAAACCTCTGTGTACCACAAATTGACCGATAAAAACACGTTGTTACATGCTAAAAGTTTCCATCCGGTGGCCATGAAAAAGGGTCTCCCCTTCTCGCAGTTTCTTCGAGCAAGACGTATCATCAGCAATCAGGAAGACTGCGAGGCGGAGGTAGATAGGATGATAGCCAAGTATGTGGAAAGGGGCTACCTAATTGAAGATCTGATAAGTGCTAAAACAAAAGCCCTGGCACTACCGCGTGCTCAATGCCTGCAAAGGAAACAGAAAACACCAAAGAAGGTGATCCCATTAGTGACTACTTACAGTACGGCGAGCACTATAGTAAGGAATAAAGCGAGGAAGTTGTGGCCAATTATTAAAACGGACAAGTCATTACCGGTTTTGAACCAATATAAGGTGTTGAATTGTCATCGGAGGGGACGTAACCTTAAGGATTGGTTAGTCCATAATGACACCACAGCCTTGAAAAGAGAATTGAGATCACACTTCCTTACGAAGGCTCCTGGATCATATAAATGCACTGGTTGCACGACCTGTAGATATTTGGAAACCGGACCAGTTGTGCTACATCCGCACTCGGGGAAGAAGGTAGCGATCAAACATGTGCTTACTTGTACATCTAAATTTGTAATTTACATCATCAAGTGTCCCTGTGGTCTTGTTTATATCGGCAAGACCGCATGTACGTTTAGGGAAAGGGCAGCGCAACATAGGTCAGCTATCAGACAGGCCTTGGAAGGCAAAGAAATTGACCAGCCTGTAGCCAGGCATTGCAAGGAAGCAAGACACACAATGGCGGCCCTGCGTTACAAATTGATTGACCATGTCCCATCGATGACAAGAGGTGGAGATCGCAACAGGAAGTTGTTGCAATTAGAGGCACAATGGATTTTTGAATTTAATACTGTGGCACCCTCCGGCCTCAATGAGAACCTGTCTCTCCTATGTTTTCTTTGAGTGGGCCCTGGCTGTCCTATTTTTGACATGTTCTTTCCGTCTGTGATCTTTGGGTTGTTTATCTCTTTACGCTCTGCATGAATTTATGAGGGTTTTAAGGGAACCATTGCCTCCTGTATTTTATTCCCCCATCTCCAGTGGGGGTTATCATCATGGCAGGTATGTGTAATTATCCCCTCCGTCTAATGTGGGGGTGGGAATTAATTGGTGTTTGTTAGGTATATACACATGCCTGGGTCGTGATGATACCCCCACAGGGAGTAGGTGGTTATGGATTAACTTTTGCTCTCACAATTTGGTTTCTATAACTAGGTGGCTGGAGGTGGAGGTAGCACTTAGTAATAGGGACTTACTCCTTGAGCCACATGGGCCGTGTGCGTGGGTACGCAGGCACACTGTGGCGGAGATAGGAGTTGGTTATGTGTTTGCAGTGGTGTTTGTCTATTTTAATCTTCCCTTGGTGCTCCACGATTCCTTAGCTAGCGCTAACCTGCAGGGCCGTCTGGTCCGTGTGTTTTGTTATCCTCGTTGCTGTGGAGACAGTCCCGCCCACGGTTCCCATGGTTACCGTTAGGACGGAGACGGACGTATTACGTCATCACGCTGGTGCCGGAAACGCGGGAGCGGCAAGAGGGATTTCTCATGCTCTGGTGGTATATAGGTATGTAGATTGTATATCATTTGTATCCTGACGAAAGGCGCAAATAAAGGCGTCTGAAACGTTGATCACTAAAGCTTGTGTAGCTGTGGAATCTTTTACAAATCCTTGGAGTGCCGCCCATCAATTCGTGTTGTCTGCTGGGCCCTGTAGTGCCACGGGAGGGCACCCAGGTATTTATGTTGTGCTGTTGGAGTGCCGGTCATACATGCATATATATATATATATATATATATAATGTGGGAAGGGGCATCATAGAATTGGCTTTCTCTGGAATCAGTCCTGTCATGCCCCTGCCCCACGAGGCATGTGCCGTGTGTCGCTATTGAAAAAAATGGGAGGTGGGGGGCGCCAATTCTCTCTCTGACTCAGGGCTCCATAAAGTGTAGTAACAATTCTTATTCCTGCATCTCTAAAACTATTAGCTGCAGCCACCTGTTATGTGTCCCTGCATAAGTATAACAAATTATTTCACTAATCTGTAATCTGATGGTTATTTTGAGTGCATTTCATTGTTTGGGTGTTTCGTGAGTGATAAGTGGTGATCTAAGGATATATGAGTAAGTAAGGAGCCTGTAGAGGCATTGTAAGTGATGTGGCCATAGATACCAGCATATGTTTCCAGGACATTTTTTTTTTATTCTTCAAATTAAGGGTAATGCGCAGCCCCTTTGAATATTGCCCTTGAACTATGGGGGTCATTCTGAACCGATCGCACGCTGCAGTGTATGCAGCGATGCGATTGAGTCAGAACTGCGCATGCGCCAGCATTACAGTGCGCCGGCGCATGCCAGACGGCTGAAGGCCATCACTGCAGTATGATTACCTCTGCCTGGTTGACAGGCAGAGGCGGTCGCTGGGCGGGGGGGGATGACGAAATGGCGGCATTTGGCCGCCGTTTTGTGGGCACAGCCCAGCCAACGCAGGCGTGGCCAGACCGAATGGGGGGCGGGCCGCAGTGGATGCGTGACATCACACGCAGCCGCTGCGGGCCGGGGAGCAATGAGTAGCTCCCGGCCAGCACGCTAAAGCTGCACTGACCGGGAGCGACTCTTGAAGGGTAAAGGCATCTCCACTGTGTGATGCCTTTGCACTTCTTGTGGGGGGAGTGGCACTGACATGCGGGGCGGGATAGCCCTTTGCTGGGCGTCCCCCCCGCATGTCAGTGTGAATGATAGTAACTGTGCTAAATTTAGCACAGCTATGATCATCTCGGAATGACCCCCTATGTCAGGTTGCCCATCACGGCATTAGACAAATAAGAGATTGGTGTATAGATACTTTGCAAATCATGCAATTAAGCATTAGTATTATTATTATTTTTAATTCTGGGTTATTGCATTATAATTGTGTTTTTTTATAATGTTAATTTTCTTCTATCCTATTTTATTTTTGCATTCAAACTTATTTGTATTTACCTTATATCTATGTAATATTATAACTGATATGTATTGTAGATATTTTATTTGGAATTATGAAACAATCAGAGCACAACACAGTAGTCAACAACTCCAAAAATATGGACAGATATTTTACTGACATGTTGGGCCGGATGTAATGACGCCCGAGTTCAGCGCCAGTGCAGGATGCTGGGTAAACTCTGACATTTTTTTAAAGGTACAATCACTTACAAGGCAAAACCATGTCTTGCAATTGATTGCCCCGTTAAAAAAAGTCAGAAATTGACCGCCATCCCGCACGGCCGGCGAACTCGTGTGTCATTACCTCCGGCCCATTATTTGAAAATTTAGGAAACAGGAAAAATAGCATAGAAAGGAAGAAGAATGCTACTCATTTTTGAGCATACGTGCCTACTCTCCCAGAGGGGCCGTGGGTCCCGGAAATCGGGTGGCACTCCTGCTAAATCACGTCATTGTAGCCCCGCCCTTTGCTTTAGCATGCCGGTAATGTAGGCATTGCAAAGCGGAGACGGGGCTACGATGACGCAAATGATAACCACTCCCCCGTACCACCTCCTAAATGTAGGCAAGTATGTTTTTGAGTATTTGCTGGATGGAAACATTTAATGCAATTGCAAATGCACAGCATGTCAAACCTTATAGTAGAAGGACTACAGCAGCAGCAGCAGCAGCAGCATTGAGTTCTATTCCGAAGAACATGGAACTGATGCTACAGTGGTTGCAGTTAATTACAGGAAAATACCACTTTAAAAGGGATTTGAAGATAATACTGTTAAAAAAATATTTTGATCTTTTTGCTGCCATACTGTATTCTGTATAAAATTATAGCATATTGGGGCTGATTCTGCTGTCGCATACAGTATGTGTGTCTTTTACCGGTGTAGTATGTGCAATTCTATCAAGAAATATCATATCCCAAATTTTCCAAAATCCAAAATTTGTTGAACATGATTGAGATAGATATGCCTTTGCTTTCTGATGGTTCAATGTACGCAAACTTTGTTTCATACACAAAAATATGACAAATATTTTATTCAATTACCCTCAAGCTGTGTGTATAAAGTGTAAGCTATATATATATATATATATATATATATCTATAAAAAAAAAAGCTAATGCTACTCCCCACCTCTATGGGGTGAATGCAAGTGTTTTGCTTGGCTGTGGCCACTACTTGACGCCCAACAGAGCAATGCAAGAGTTGCTCCATATTCAGGCGAGCAAAGCCACCGGTGCTGACATTACTGTTATGTTATTCCGTCACTTTGACAGGCTGGTAACTAGTATCAAATAAATGCATTTCGTGTTTCGATATCTCATCATGGCATGAAAATATTTCAAAATATGGAAAAAATTGAAATCCAGATTACTTCCCAAGCATTATGGATATGGGAGACTCAACCTGTAATACTGCTGCAACCCCTTCCCTGGTGTACATTTTTGTGTCTGCAGGTGCAAGGTCTACAATGCCCCCTCTGCTGAAATACCGCTTGGTGCATCTTTAGATGCAAACATAGGTTGCACTCTCAAAATTTGCACCATCTAAGTGCAGAATCTCAAAGTATGTTGTCCAATGTTAAGTATCAGTTCTGTGGCACATCCGCAATACTCCCATAACATGCCCATCTCTGTGCATCTGAATGGCCTCTTCCCAGTCACTTTCCCGGAATGCTCAGAACAATTCCAAGACACTTTAGATAATGTGTACTGTATCTTAAGCGCAACTCTCTGTGAACACACCATGGGACACATGTGCTGTGCAGCTTTTTATCAACTTTCATGTACAAGTTGTGTGACTATAAGCATTGTTTGTGAATAAGACCCATTAAGTATAATTTTGTCACCTATCTTTTATAGTGATCTGAGACCTTTTATCCCTCTCCATTTTCTCTTCTCTACTATAGGACAACTTACCAATCAGGGCTCATAGACACTGGTTAAATCCCAATTCTGAGTCTGAAATTCACAGTTATCATATACTGTAAATTAGTGATCTCTAGAATAACAGCCAGCCTAGTCTTGGGTAAGTGTGGTTGTAGGAAATAAACCAATCAAGTTTCTTTTTTTTTCAGCAGAGAACATTTAATGGTTAATAATTACAAGTTATTTCATAATTACATTTTATCTTGTACTTATTGTGTGACATCAGGCACTGTAGTATTTGATTATACTTTCTATGTGGACAAACACTAGCCTGAACATTTTTGAATATGTACATGGCAAATGACTAGGATCTTGGGTGTAATATATGGGAGTATGCACATTAGCTATTGACTACAGTCTGGTCTTACCTTACACTAGGCCAATGTTTTGATAGTTGAGTGATTTATTGCAACTGCACATGTGTGCAAAATTCTAAAATCCCATATAGCACATGTATTATAGTGTGTAGTACAAAGGCGCTGTTGTGATCAAGATGCACGCAGGGGCGAATTTAGAGGTCAGGCCACCCCTAGGCACATTATTAGCAACAGCGCATCAAATTACTGCCACCTTTATTTTGGGGTCAGTCCGGATGCCTCAAGACCACCAAAGTAGCCCAAACCTCACCCCACTGCCACTCACTGAACCATAATTTTCTATCCATTGTCCCACTCCCATCAGTTGCAAAATAAATTCTAAAAACAATGTCATAAAGACCAAAAAAAGAATCACCTGGTCTCATTAGCCTGGTGTGCCACCTCCACCAGCAAGTGATGACCCTAGGCACGTACCTCATGTACATAGATTGTTCCATCTAAAAAATGTACATACTCCTTGCTGATGTCAAAAGTACTGTAATGTGAACATATAGAATATTACTGCTAAGAGTTTTACAGAAGGACTCTAAATCATATTTACTCCACTTCCATATGAATAGAACATCATCTAGCAATGCCATGAAATAAATTTGCCATTATATCTTTCACTCCAAATATTAGACTGCTCCCAGAACTCCATAAAAGTGTTGGCTTTCATAAGAGCAAAATGTGTACCCATGGCCATACCAACCTTTTGTGTGTAATATTGGCAATCAAATAATAAATAATTTGGTTTCAAATAATGTCCACACTTTCAATTGTAAATTATCTTAGATTGGTTGACATATCCAAGAAAAGGGTGATTGATTTGATGCCCTCTTTATGAAATTGTATAATTCATATCAGCAGCTTGAAACAGTCATTATCCCATTAAATGTCACAAATAAGATGCATTGTCACAAATATCCTTAAAGCTCTGTTCTTGTTGACTAATCGCTGTAGATGATATATAAATCCATGTTGAAACATTTGACATTAAAGAATTTGTCTCAGCAATTATGGGTCTCCCTGATGGATTTTCAGTAAGGATTCTACTTCTAGTCTGTTGTGTATCTTTTCATTTGTCCTGGGGATGCTTATTTGTGTGTGAGTTTGGTGTAATTGCACTTCCTGTATTATTCTTTGTCTTTGTCATAGTACTGTATGTCAAAAGAGAGGAGAAAGTGGGAGAGTGTGGTGCAGGGGAGATAGCAGGAAACGACAGAGAAGGCATTAGAAGAAATAGGAGAGAGACTCAAGGAACAAAACGATGTCAAGGAAGAACATAAGATTCACCTTTGAGGAAAACTGTCCTCCTCTATTGTTTTATGGTAAAAAGATCATTCTGGGCCGTAAGGCTGCCAAAACACCAGAAAGCTTTGTGGCAAAGTACTATCAATTCTGCCAAATTTGCGGGCCCTTATAAAGGCTAGGAGCACACGATTGAAAATATATTGTGAACAAGAAAAGTAAGGGGAAGGAGAAGATACAGTAGCTAAAGAAAAGAATGCTGCAGCAGGCACAGGGGGTGCTGTATGTTATGCCGGAGGCCGGGCTCCCGGCGACCAGCATACCGGCGCCAGAATCCCGACCGCCGGCATACCGACAGCGTGGTGAGCGCAAATAAGCCCCTTGCGGGCTCGCTGCGCTCATCACGCTGTTGGCACAGTGGCGCGCTACGCAGGCCATGCTATTTATTCTCCCACCAGGGGGGTCGTGGACCCCCAAGAGGGAGATAAAGTATCGGTATGCCGGCTGTCAGGATTCCGTCAACAGTATACTGTGCGCCGGGATCCCGACAGCCGGCAAACTGAAGACCACCCGGCACAGGGGAGGCGTCCTCTTCAGAATATGTACATAATTCAGATATTTTGCTGTTTTATAATTGCATTAACCAAAATACAGTCTTGTCTTGTTACGCATAAGTGCTACTGAATGCAGGCTGGAGAGCAGTTATAAATATCACGTATTTATTCATGACCACTGCTGTATTTCCCACTAGGCACATAAGGTATGTGCCTGGGGGCGGCAACTGCTGGGGTTGGCACAGAATCCCCCCCATCCCTTCGTGTTGTACATGCAGCAGGGCTGTGCCATTAGCAGGCGGCTGCTGTGTGGTGCGAACACTGAGTTGTTTGTTACCCAGCTTGGCTGTGGCTGGCAGCAAGAGGCTGCCTTGTGCTGTCCAAACTCTTTACTCCTGCCCAAAATCTGTACTCCTGCCAGTGAAGAGGTTGTAGCATTCACCCGTCAGGTTCCCGGGCTGCGCTGAATGTCCCCCACTGTCTGCAAATCCAGAGCAGCATCGGATGGAGGGCGGATGGACACACGAGTCAGTAGGATTGGATGTAGAAGCACGAGCACCCAAGAAAAGGTACAGCTGGTGAGTTATTAAGATGGGGGGGGGGACTGGATATTCAGTGTCTGATAGCATTGTACTTGGGGGGGCGCACAATATCATTGTGCCTAGGGGTGGCCTGACCCCTAAATCCGGCTTTATTCATGACTGTAATTATTCACACATAAACACTTCTACATAAATAAAAATAATAAAAATAATAACATACTGTAATCTACATGAAATTCAACAGACCAAGTATAGTTTATTCCATTGCTGAAAGTCCCTCTTCTCCTTATTCAGTTTAATGCCTGCACACTTTATGGCATGATATTAAAAGTTAAGATAATATCCTGCCTTGTTTAGTACATGTATATGAAATAAAAATACAATGGACATCGTGGATCACAAACCACCCAGTCGCACTATCACATCTTAACAGAAATTTGCTACAAATATTTATATTTAATACTGTACTGTACAGTACATCACAATAGCACAATTTATATGTAAAGGTAATCCTCCCAACATAGGCCCTCATTCCGAGTTGTTCGCTCGCTAGCTGCTTTTAGCAGCAGTGCAAACGCTGAGCCGCCGCCCTCTGGGAGTGTATCTTAGCTTAGGAGAAGTGCGACTGAAAGGATCACAGCGCTGCTACAAAAATAAAATTGTGCAGTTTCTGAGTATCTGCAGACCTACTCCTTCCTTGCGATCACTTTAGACTATTTAGTTCCTGTTTTGACGTCACAAACACGCCCTGCGTTCGGCCAGCCACTCCCCCGTTTTCCCAGCCACTCCTGCGTTTATATCTGGCATGCCGGCGTTTTTTCACACACTCCCCGAAAACGGTCAGTTACCACCCAGGAACACACACTTCCTGTCAATCACTCAACGATCAGCAGTGCGACAGAAAAGCGTTGCTAGATCTTGTGTGAAACTGCATCGTCTTTTGTGAAAGTACGTCGTGCGTGCACAGTGCGCACCATATGCATGCGCAGAAGTGCCGATTTTTAGCCTGATTGCTGCGCTGCGAACAACGGCAGCTAGCGATCAACTCGGAATGACCCCCATAGTTCTCACTGGCCTACTCCCAGGCTTCATATCCTGGAGGATTGTATTAATGTTCATTTAACATGTTGCACGACTCTCCTCCTCACATTGTTCTTTCTTACCTTCGTATGCTTCTCTCTTCACCTCATGGATCCCACTTCTTTCCTACTCCCTGGCAGTTCAGTTCTTCCAAAAAGCGTTTTATTACATTAGGCTATGACCAGGCACTGTTCAACGTAGTTATGTATGACCATGGCTTTAAACGGTGCAATACAGTATACATACAGTAGGTATAACTAATTATTTTTTTCCAGTAGTATAGGTCCTCATTTTACAATATAATCCCCGTGACATCCTACCTTGGTGGTACCACTGGTGCCTTGTTCATTGACAATGGTGGAACCCCTGAAAAGTCAACCTTACCTAACAAAGAAATGTTGCTGTATGCATCTAGTACCCTACATAAATGTGAGTTTCTGCAATAGATTTCCAGTGCACCAAAAAGCTACAATAAGTAGATCTACTGATATTTAAATACTAAAAATGTAAGCTTTATGTTACACAAATACTGTTGAACATAAATGGAGGAATTTAACAACATATTCTTACTGTATAAAATGTAGAATTGAATGTATGCACTGCCACAAGAACATAAAAAACATTTGGTGGTATTATTCACTCTTGCATAATTTGGCCAAAAATACTTTGCAAAGTTCTACAGGGATATGCACGGTGTTCACATGGTGCTTCTCTGGTTCCACAAGAGTGGCAGGATACCAGCAGAAGAGTTATAAACATTTATTAAAGCACCTTCTCTTTTGTAAAGATGAGGTTAAGGTGCTGGTACACTAGAATAAAGGTTAGTTGGAGAGAATGAAAAAAAGAAAAAAATATATACCATTTTAGTTTCATTTAAACTATTTAAATGATTTGTTAAACTGGAAGTTTATTTCAACAATAAATATGTTTCATTTATATATTTTTTTTAAATCTCCTGAAAATATAGGTACAGTCAATTTTAACAGGTTTAAAAAAAAGTGTAACCAAAAAGAAAAATGTGTAGTACTTGACCCTAGAAAGGTATTTGCAATAGCTAACATTTTTTACAAGTCAAGTAAGTAGAATTTGTGGAAAGAAACCGTCTTTAATTAAAAACAGGCTAAAAGAACATTCCTGTAGATATCAGTGGCATATACAATTTTGCAAATTGCTTAACACATGTTGTAAAGTAACAACCATATGATTATAGTAAGGCAGAACAAAACTTTATAATGTTACGCAGACTTTAATTATTGCTAAAGCAGACAGCTAAAAAAAACATTACCTCACCTCTGTAAATTATCCTGACCATAAGGTTCTGTCGAGGACAAGTTTATAGCAATAAACACAAAATGTATATCAAACTAGACACACACACACACCCACAGTTTTCTTTTTTTTTCTAATATACAATAGTGAACACATGGTATTTCTATACCATATGCCAACTCTGTAGTTTAGAAAGCATTACCTCTACAGGTTATACAATGGTTGAACCCATTTAACTCAAAAGACTGGTGACAGAATTTTTTTTTTCATGACTGCAGATATTGGGCCTGATTCATATTTCTATGCAAACCTGATGTACTTTTGCACGCTCCAAATGCAATGGTGGTAGGTACATTTGGGTGGTGATGGCAAAGTGGATACATTGGTGCAATAGCAGCTTAAGCTAATGTTATTGATGACTGGGACACCTACACCGATAGAGTGTGACAGCGGAGCCCTCCAGAACTGTTAAATATGTGTAGCCTATTGGAGCAGTGATCACAATAGGTGCATAGTGGATGTAAAAGTGACTATCACACCACAAAGAAAATTATAAACCAGGGTAGTGGGTTAATGCAGGCACGACAGCCATCAGAAATTGTGGGGCCCAGGACTGACAAAATAGGTAGGCACCACTCTGTGGGGGCAAAAGAGTTAGTAATGTAGCAGTAAGCCTAGAAATACATTGACATGAAGGACTATATATATAATAGAAATCCAGAGGTCTTAGTTACATACATTTGCAAATGAATAATAAAGCCACCAGGACCTGACAAGGCTCATCTGATGCTGGTGATCCCTATGCCATTATCATGTGGCATTATGTTATATAACCAGGAAGTGTTGTTGTTATTATTATTATTAGTAGTAGTAGTAGTAGTAGTAGTAGTAGTAGTAGTAGTAGTAGTCGTACCTGGGATGAGCCTGGGGTGCGGTTCCCCCCTGGATTGGTGAGGCTGGGCTGCTTTGGGGTAGCACACTGCGAGATCTTATTTAGCACCCCTTTATCACATTTGTTAATCCTTCTGGTCTTTTAATAACACCTTCACTAGTTTATTAATTTTGTATATAGATTTGCTTTCCTTTTATTAACTGACTAACCCTTTACCTTCTCGCATTGTGCTGCCCTGGGGTAGCTGGTCTTTGCCGGTTTGTAGGGTTCTGCACCCCAGGCCCAGACCTAGAGTTAGGGACCACCAGCATCAGAGGAGCCTTGTCGGGGCCTGGTGGCTTTATCATTCATTTGCAAATGTATGTAACTAAGACCTCTGGATTTCTATTATATATATAGTCCATCATGTTTTAGTACAAGTACAGCTTGGTGTGCTGGGGGACACCAGGGGTTAAATTCCCAATGTATTTCTACCTTAGACTACCCCCTCCCTTTCACGCACCTGAATTGTATTTTCTTATTGATTTGAGCAACTTACATTCTGTTCTGGTAACAGTAAACCTGTCAGTTGAGAATAATCTCCAGCCAATTTCCAACAGTTTTCTTCAGCCCCACAGTGTCTCTACATTCAGCAATCATTCTGTCTCTCCAGACAGCTCCCACTTTTTCTCTCTAGCAAGCCCCCTTTCTGTGTCTGCAGCCATCTCCCCTTATGTGCATTCAGCCAGCCCCCTTCCATGTGTCCAGTGAGATCATCTTCTATGCATCCAGCCAGGTCCCCTCTGTGTCTGCAGCAAGGCCCCCCCCATCCCTCACCTTTCACAGACACAGAATACTATTCCGACAACGTGTTTAAACTTACCGCCTTTGTGGGCCGTCTGCTCTACTGAGTTTGGGCACTGCCGCACATGCAAAATCCTGTCGCTGGACAGAACGGCTGTTAGAACCATGGCAAATTCTACTACCCGCTGGCTCTATCAAATCTGATGGAGAAAGCAGTACTGCTGCACTTCTCACTTCCTTATCTCACTCCCTGTACTTCTCACTCCCCTATCTCACCCAATGCATCTCTCACTCCCTTCTTTCACCCCCTGCCCCTCTAACTACTTTACCTCATCCCCCAACTCTCACTCTCCTATTTCTCCCCCTGTCCCTCTTATTCCTCTACATCACCCCTGCACCTCTCATTCCCCTCTCTCAATCCCTGCACCTCTCACTCAACACTCTCAACCCTTCCCTCACATCACACTATTCTCTGTGCTGGGATGGAGGTGGAGCTGGTAGCATTTGGGGTCGGCTGCACTGCCATTTAAAGTCAGCAATGGGCAGCAGCCAATCCCAGTTCACAGGCTGGCTGGCAATCAAAAGAAGGAGCTGCTTTTTGAATCCGGCACCGATTGCACGCCAATCATGGACCACCAGCTAATGAGTAGCTGCCGCTCGCAATAGATTTTTAAAAAAGTCAACCCTTCTTTTTATTGGCATCTGGTCTGCAAGATGGGATTGGCTGGCAGCCAGTGCTAACTTTAAACTGCACTGCAGTCGGGACACAATGCTCTACTGCCATCCTATTGTTGCAGCTGGTCGAGATGTGTCCTCAGAGAAACACATCTCCACTCAATGTCGGTTCTGTTCCAGCACTGGGATCCCATACTTTGATACCAGAGCTGGTACATTCTCTATTGTGAAAAAAATAAGTGGGGGCGGGAAGTGGCAGCATGTCATACCAGCATATACCTTCCTACTTCTAGCACTGTATGTATATATATATATTTATATATATAAAACACATGTTTGCACACTCCTACTTTTTAAAAGACACAACTTGTGAGGGGCATCCTTACTCCCCTGCTGGATACAGAGATAGATAAGACCAAACACAAGCTGCACTCACCACTATAATATTCTTAGAACTCTTTAATCACATCACCTCTCCTTCATTGCGGAGGGATTATTCATTGACTCACATAAATTTCAATATTATATCAGCAATACAGATTCTTTTCACATATAAGTTACACTGAACATTGCATGGCTTTTACACATCGTATGGCAACAACATGATTAATATTCCTCGCAAAGCAAAGCTTATGCTCATCCGGAACAAAGTCCTTAGTATCCACCCAGGTAACATGTGATATCTGTTGCTGTTTTACAAAAAGTATCCATCACAGTCCATAGTTATGGTGCCTTTAGTTTTATACACCAAGCGGTGTATGTCGGTCGACTTCGGCTGCCATCCGCGCCGTTCAAGACAAGATACCTATTCCCAAAAAGACATAAAGTATATATCTCAATGAACAACTTAAAGCCACCATGTCAGGATACAGCCCTCCTACACTGCCCGCGCTGCCAACCACATACCTGTTCAACCTGACCACTGGTGTGCGTTCCACACCACTGCGCATGTCTGTGCTGTCTCACTACAGCTCCCGGAGTCTTTTAACTCCCCTCGGGACCGCGGGACCGCACTTGTCAACCTGTAGTTCACTTCCTATCTCTGCTAAACTACAATACCCAGTGTACCAAGCGCCATCCGGCGCCATTTTACTTACTATTGTATGCGTGTCACAGTGTGTTCCACTCACTTTAACAGCTTATTAATGTACTATCAGGATGTTATTGCAGCTGCACAATTAGTGTATACTGGCTGGCTTTATCCTCCACAGTGGCCTTTACAAAGTACATATCATACAAAACATACATTTCGGATAAAATCATTACACATATTTTAAAATCCTCGGTAAACACAAAACAAATATATACAGGACTTGGACTAGAATACCCCTTTATTGCCACTGCGCAAGTAACATTAAATTATCCCACTTACAGGCAGCACCTAAAGTTGATATTCTCATTTAACCCTCTAGGGGACACAGTGTCCAATTCAAAAATCCACTGTGCCTCCTTCTTTAAGAGCATTTTGTCACGATCACCACCCTGCATTCACACAGGGATATGATCTATTAACATGCATCTCAACATGGCCACTGAATGCTTCTTCTGCAAAAAATGTCTCGCCACAGGCTTATCACTGGATCCCTCCTGTATTGCCTCCCTTATAGACCGTCTATGATTTGCCATACACTCCCGAAAATTCCTAATAGTTTTACCTACATAATATAGTCCACAGGGACATAATAATATATAGATAACATAACTGGACGTACAAGAGAGCCAGTGTTTAATCAGAATTTTAACCCCTGTGTGTGGGTGAGAAAATTATTTACCTGCCAACATTCCACTGCATGCCGTGCACCCTGTACACCGAAAGCAGCCTACATTTTTCTTCCTTAACCATGATTTAGTTGTTTGTTTATCAAAGTTCTTCTTAGGACACATTAAAAGCTGTTTCAAATTTGGCCCTCGCTTAAAAGCCACCAATGGGCGTTTACTTAAGCCTTCTAGGTTTCTGTCCTTACTCACAATTGGCCAATGTTTCTTGACAGAATCAGCAAACATCATGGCTCTTGTATTAAATTGGGTGGTCACCACAAATGGAGCTTCTAATTTTGGGTCCTTCACAGTTTTAACATTGGAGCATATCTTTTTTGCTTTTACCAAGCAGCGATTCACCACTCTGGCAGAATAACCTCTCTCAACAAACAGCTCCCTCATTTCTTCAATCTGAATCTGTGCCAGATCTGATTCTGAATTATTGCGAATGACTCTAACAAATTGGGACACTGGAAGGCCCTCAATCAAAGCCCTCGGGTGGTGACTAGTCTCAAATAACAATGTATTCCTATCAGTTAATTTTCTAAACAAGGTGGTACCAATGGAATGACCCTTCTTGAAAAGTACTATATCCAAAAATTCTATTCTTTCACTTTGAATATAACAAGTAAATCTTATTGGGCTATCAATAAAATTTAATTCACTAACCATCTCATGAAATGCTTCAGGGGAACCTCCCCAAAGGAGCAAAATATCATCAATAAAGCGAAAGTAGTGCAGGATGCTGGAATCATATCTGGGATACATGAACATTCATTCGTATCTACTTATAAACAAATTTGCATATGCTGGCGCCAAATTTGAACCCATTGCGGTCCCAGCACCCTGCACAAAATACGTATCACCATACTGAAAATTATTATTTAAAAGTACACAAGAAATCAGATCACAAATAAAATTAATAGGCAGCCCAATAAAATCCATCTCCTCCAGGGCTCTCCTTATGGTCTCTACCCCCTGTACATGTGGGATCACTGTATACAGCAAGGTCATATCTAATGTGGCAAAGTACACATTCTCAAAATTTAGCGTTAATTCCTTAAGTTTTGACAACAAGTGGGGTGTATCCCTAATATAGCTCAAACTTTGTGTTACTATCGACTGCAGCAGAAAATCAACATACTGAGCAATAGTTTGTAGAACTGAGTTTTTGGCTGACACTATCGGGCATCCAGGAGGAGCCTCCAAAGACTTATGTATCTTGGGTATACTATAAAACACAGGGCATACCGGATTGTCGACAGTTAGGAGTCTTACAAGTGCTTCATCCAACCATCTATTATTAAGACCTACAGCTAACAAGTTATCAACCCTCTTCTTTAAATCCAACATTGAATTCCTATTCAACTTGGTATAAACTTTATTATTGGACAATTGATCCCTGATATCTCTATCATAAAAATCAAAGTCCAAAACCACCACAGTTCCTCCTTTATCAGCAACCTGGATCACTATCTCCTCATTCTTGCGAAGTGAGGAAATAGCCATCCTTTGTTCATTAGTTAAATTATATCGTACATGATGTAATTTATTGTTCTCAATATAATCCTGTTCTACCATTCGCATAAAGGTCTTGATGCTGGGATTTATAGATCCAGGGTCAAAACTACTAGGAAGACCTTTTAATGATCCATATTTATTTACCACATCCGTGGTATTAGTCTTAAAACATTCTTTAAGATGTAGTTTCCTACCCATTTTATACAGATGAACCTGAAAATCAAACCTACTGCCAACAAATGTGGGTACAAAAGTCAAACCTAAAGCTAATACAGACTCCTCAACTGGTGTCAACGAATGCCCTGATAGATTAAATACATTATCAACTAATGCTTGTTTCTTCCTGTTTCTTCTCCCTCCCCCCTCTCCTCGTGTGCGGCCGCCTTTTTCTCTCAGGCCTGTCCTGCCAGGCACACCTTGAGCAACTCCTAAAAAATTACTCGCCCCACTTGGTGGCAGACCTTCACCCTGTTCAGCATCTGAGGAAGAGTAGGAGGAGTCAACAGTGAAAGAATGACCACGTTTAAACTGACGTTGTCGTTGTCTTGGTATATTTCTCCCATCACCCGTCAACCATCTATATACATTATGGTTTTTATAATCACCCTGAACCACATCCAATTTGCTCCTCTTGAATGCTACCAAATCTTTTTTGTAGCACTCAAGGTTGGTGGACAATTTTTCCAGCCATTTGTCTGTCTTATCATCTACAAGTTTTTGTTGAAATTGTGTCTTAAATTCAGATAATTCTGATTTGGTCTTTTTTTAACTCACTACCAACTTCCTCAATTACCAGGAGGATCAGGTCCATAGAACATTTATTTAAAACGCTGCACCACTTACTACAAAATGTAGGGTAGGTGCAGCCTATTGTTGGTATATTCTTGATCCTGAACCCCCTTGGAATTTTTTTCTGGCTGAAATAATCAGACAAAAACTGTCCGTGTAAGACCAAATCAATCTCATGTTTAGATAATCTTAATACAGGTTGAGTATCCCATATCCAAATATTCCGAAATACGGAATATTCCGAAATACGGATTTTTTTGAGTGAGAGTGAGATAGTGAAACCTTTGTTTTCTGATGGCTCAATGTACACAAACTTTGTTTAATACACAAAGTTATTAATAATATTGTATTAAATTACCTTCAGGCTGTGTGTATAAGGTGTATATGAAACATAAATGAATTGTGTGAATGTAGACACACTTTGTTTAATGCACAAAGTTATAAAAAATATTGGCTAAAATTACCTTCAGGCTGTGTGTATACGGTGTATATGAATCATAAATGCATTCTGTGCTTAGATTTAGGTCCCATCACCATGATATCTCATTATGGTATCTAATTATTCCAAAATACGGAAAAATCCGATATCCAAAATACCTCTGGTCCCAAGCATTTTGGATAAGGGATAATCAACCTGTAATTTATTATACAAATCAAGGACTGACTCTGCCGATAGTCCACCAAATTCCTCCTGTACAAATAACACCTTTTCTGCATCATCCTCAGTCAAGCTAACTGTATATTCTCAGCCTGAGCTAATAAATCTTCATCCAAAAATCTTGTCCCCACCTGTGACATAATGAACCACAGCCACAAAGGCTTATAATAAAAAATGATGTTCCCTGAGCAGTGACCCCAGTCCAAGTCCTCTCCCTTTATACAAAAAAAAATCATACAAAGACACAATTAAAGTGCAGCTTTAGTAGTACTGGAAATATTTCCAAAAAACATCAATATTTTTTCTACAAAAAATAGTATATTGTAATACACACTTATACCCATCTGCTGATACGGGGGGTGATTAACCTAATATCTCCTCAAAATATTTTTTCTAATGACGGGGTGCAAGCATAATAGAGACTTACTCCAAACATAGAAAACACGTTTGCACATTCCTATTTTTTAAAAGACACAACTTGTGGGTTGCATCCTTAATCCCCTGCTGAATACAGGGATAGATAAGACCAAACACAAGCCACACTCTCCACTATAATATTCTTAGAACTCTTTAATCACATCACCTCTCCTTCATTGCGGAGGGATTATTCATTGACTCACATAAATTTCAATATTATCTCAGCAATACAGATTCTTTTCACATATAAGTAACACTGAACATTGCATGGCTTTTACACATTGTATGGCAACAACATGATTAATTAATAAAGAGCTGCTGGGAGCTGTAGTTTATTGAGTGCATCTTCTTCCCTGTAATGCGGTGCGTTGGGACACCGGTGCTAACAATAGTGATTGGCTGCTGTGCGGGTCTCCGGGAGAGCCACTGCCAAAGGGAGGACAGCAGCCTAGCTGCTTTCAGGAAGAGAAGCAGGAGAAGCATTACCCGCACCTCCCCCACTCGCGGAACCTCTGGGCCCCATCCGCGGCACCCGCACACGTCCCCATTTAGAATTTGCAGCGATTTGTATGTGTACATTTTTGGGGGGTATGTTGCTGCAGATGCAGTGGGCCTATTTCGGGGTGTGGAACTGGAGCTGCAGCTCCATCAGCCCCACTGTTAATCCTGCTCTGAGAACACACAGCAGCAAAAGGATAGAGCCTCCCATTGAATGTATCCTGTTTGGGAGGGCGTTTCTCGCCCAATCAGCTGTGGACTGGGTGTGATAGACCTTCTGCTAACCCAGTACCTCTGGACCCCATCCGCGGCACCCGCACACCCCCCCTCCACCACCCATGATAACTCCGGACCCCCTCCCCCACCCGCAGCACACCTGCACCCACTCCACCCGCAGCACCCCCGCAACCACGGTGGCTCTGAACCACCACCCGCGGCACCTGCCCCTCTCCCACCACCGCACCACCTCCACAATCACCCTTTCCCCCCCCCGCGCCACCCCCCCCACCTGGCCCCCCTCCTCCATCCGTGTCTCCCCCTCACCTGCCACTCCCCCAACCACAGCACCTACTAGGTGATTCATCAGGCCCTGCGTGCACTGTTCACACCGTAGCAAGGGGCTATGACCCCTTAACCATCGCACTCCCTTTGTCCGTGCAATTTTTAACCACTCACACAATTACGATTGGAGGTAATACTCCATATAATACAACTATTGCATGCCACAAGAGCGTGCAAAGGTTAAGGGGGCATAGCCCCTGACGACGGTGTGAAGAGCGCCTGTAGGGCGCTATGAATCACCTAGTTTATATATATATTTATATATATATTATATATATATATATATATATATTATATGTAGTGGCAGAGACAGCACAGATCTGACAGGGATTTAGAATTGCAGCATTGTGTCTAATGAGAATGCAGATCAAGTGTTACTGCTGTTGATGGTTGAGAAGCAGTTAATTAGAGACACCTATAAGAGTGTGTCAAAAGGGTTCCAGGCAGGCTCGGACTGGCCCACAGGGGTACAGGGGAAACCACCGGTAGGCCCCACTGCCTGGGGGGGCCCTCCTCCTCTAGGGATCAGGTTCTAGACTGTGCACTTGAATTATATATTATACATATGTTACGTTATACTGCACAGGATTATGATGTATTCTCTATAGTACATTGCTGTCATTAATCTGGCACTTTATCATGCATGCATTAGCATTAATTACTATATAAATTATCAAAGAATCCAAACCAGGTACTCTATAATGGTTAGCCGAACCTCTGTGGTGGCTGGCCACACCCCCTTTGGAGGCTGGCCACACCTCTAATCATGGGCCCCTACCACTGCATATCCCCGGTGGGCCCTTCATGCTCCAGTCCGACACTGGTTCCAGGCACAAGTTAACAATGCTTACGGTGGCTGGCATCCAGAAGGGGGTGCGGGACGTTAGGGCCACTGGACCTGTACTAGGTGAACCTGTATCGCTATGATGCTGTACTGCTATGCACCTGTACTGATGTAAACATGCACTGCTATGCTGAAAGATCCCTGTGCTGTCCTGTCTAACAAAGAAGTAAAGAAACTGGTGAAGTTTATCTAGACTATGTGATTCCTGTCAGAATATATATATATATATATATATATATAATTTTGCACATTTAATTTAAAAAAAAAGTCCATCTCTATATATTTAATATTACCCTTAGAATTCTCTTTACCTACAATATTATAGGTTCAGTACATATAAACTTCCAGCCAAAGCAGTAAATTGGCAGTGTGGAGAATTTAATTTTCCACAATTGCACTATAGAAACATGAAGTATACACTCAGTTATTTTAATGTTGAATAGCAGGTAATAAAAACATATGGAATCTTAAACGTATTTCAACTAAAAAGAGCCAATTTCTCCTCAAAAGGGAAAATAACTCTAAAATGTGGAGCAAGTTCTTTCTTAGCCAAAACACGTTAATTGTCTTATGATAGGTTACCTAATTTTGTCTCCAATGTATACTGAAAAAAATCATGTAACTAACACATGATGGAAACTAGAAACTGTACTTTTTAACTTGACTTTGGAAGAGAGCAACATACACTATTATTATTTGGATTTCTAATTGATATGGGCGATAATGTATTAATCTGCAGACAGTAATTATATAGTGTATTAATAAATATTCTCACTACTAGATATTTAAGTTGATTTAGCAGATTTTAATCACTACCTTCTCTTTGGGGTCAATTCAATTCAGCGATGGAAGGAGCTCCTGGTGCTATTCAAGTCTGCACGCTGTTATGTCGTGGAAGACCAGTTCTCATGACTAAACAGGGTGTTTAGTCACGAGAACCGCCATTCTCCTACTTAAGTGCCCTGCATAATACTGTGTCGGCTGCACTAAGGGCAGAAACCAGCATTGTGCCACAACGTTTGTCGGTTTTCTGCTCGCACCCCCGGAGGGGTACAAGAAGAAATCCTCTCATCGGTTATCACATCACGCTGAATTTAATAACAAGAGCTCCCTTCCGGCGCTATTCAATCCACGCTGAATTGAATTGACCCCTTTGTTTTGTCTACCAAAGTGAATTGTCTGTTGTCATTGGGGTCTGATAGAGTTGTTTTTGCTTTGTTTATCGTAGTACAATAAATATCATATTAAAAAAGCATTATGCAGGGCAAATAAGCAAAATGTAAAATAAATATACTTTTCGGTTTCACTTACTAAACATTGTTCAACTTTTAAATCTATATACAGATACAGTATTTTAAATTTTCATCTCTGCAAGTGTGAGCTTACTGATAAGCCACTGATGACTTCCTCAGCAGGGATTCTCACCAACAAATTGCTAAATTCAAATAATACCATGGCCCTCAAACTCACTGTTTCTGTATCCAAAGATGAGTTCTAGTGTCGATAATTACAGTCCAACTGGCAGTAAACATTTAGATTCTTTACCACTATAATTAACCCTGAATTTATGAAGACAGGGATCTCATTACTTCTGTGTATCTGACCATCCAATTAGCCAATAAGTATACTGTTTATAGTTCAAGTGAATGAATATCATGCTAGTTGTGTATGTTCTTAGCTGGGTCTTTGATGCCATAAAATTAAATAGCTTGCTAATGGTACCAAAATCTTTAATAAAACAATAAAACAGTGCTTTATTTCCTTTAATTCCATAAAGAAAAAACTATTTCAAAACTTTACTGACAATCGCTTCCCTTTAAAACTCTTTTCACCTATTCTTTCCTGAATAAGAGAGCTTAGTGAATTAAATTTTTATATGAATTTGCAGCTATTTTTATGGACCATGCCTCGGTTCACGATCAATTAGTTTACAGTATATGCTTTGTGTGATCATTGTATTTTTTTTCTGAGACTATAACATGGGATGGGTACGAAATCCCAGCAGTCGACATCCCGATGGTTAGGATTCTGGCAATGGGATCCCGATGGTCATAATCCCTTCAGATCACGTTGAGTATTTTAACCCTAACCCACCCCTCACACAGCCTAACCCTAACCTCCCACCCCTCCCCATAGCCAAACTTTAACCCTCCCCCTAGTGCCTAACCCTAACCCCTGTATTTACCTTTGGGATCCATCAGGATTCCGACCATCGGGACCATGTCCGCTTTCCTATAACATATATACTTAGCAGAAGTGTAACTCTAATCAATGTCTTCTATGACATTTTGACAACTGATACTATTAAATTAAACCTTTCCCTTGTACCTTAAATACACAGTACTGTTTCATACAGTATCTCCAAACATTTGTATCTTTGGCATCGTAATTCCGTCATGGTGCAAAGTCATGAGATAGAGGTCTGACTGCATCACAGTGTGACCAGACCCAGGGCTCTAAAGAGCTACTGAATGCCTAGTCCTAATATCCCTCAGCCACACCAAAAATGGCTGGAAAAGTGATACACACCAGGAGAAGCTGTGCTGGGCATGTGCTTGCTGATATTTTGCAGTAGAAAACTACATTGAGCAGGACATACAGGTATCTTCTAAATGCATTCTCAAACAGGGCTGCACAAGCATGTACCGACCCCTGTGCAAGCTGAGAATAGCAAAGTGGTTCCACTGTAGTAGACTGAGCTGCATCACTGGACCCTCTAGCCATCAGACCCAACAGCTTCTGCAGCCACTACAATAGTTCCACTGTTAAGTGCATAACTACAGTATTTCTTTTGCCTTTAAGTAATGCTCCAAAGTGGCCCTACCCCATTAGGTATGATATTGTCCTGCAAATCAGTGCTTGACATTGTGATAACTTAAGAGTGTGGTGTCGGGATTCTGGAGTCGGTCACATGACTGCCGGCATCCAGACCATCAGGATGCTGACCGCATCCCATTTGCCTAATGTTACACATTTGAATGTGCTATTCAAAAGTTCTTTAAATGTCGCCACTACTGTCTACAATGCTTACGTTTTATAAACTGCTCTGATAAAAGAATAAAATATAAGTATAATGTTCCCAGGATGTCTGCTTAGATGTATGCAACATGTCATATTTAAAAGATTAACACAGATAATTAATAACCATGTATTGCTGACAACTTACTGTTCTTTAGATTTCATTTGAAGTACAATATAAATAGCTACTCAGGTCATTAATTACAAGGCTCGGTTAGGACATGCTATGGTAATCCATCCTGCGCTACATTTTGTTTCATTAAATTTTCTTTGTTCTGCTATCTTTGTAATTATATGTTAAATGAGCTCAATCTTTATACTAGTGAGGTTTTTTTAAAATATGCTACATCATGTGAAAGTTTTTTTGTGTTTTTATATTTACTTTTAGTATTATTACAAATAATTCTATGAATTTAGTTATTGGTATAACTAAAATAAACTAGAATTTTTTTTACAAATCTAAATTTTCTCCAATTTTACAGAATAAAAATGTTTGGGGTTCCTTATTTAGTTATCATAATTCTGGAAAAGCACATATTGTTTATATGTATTATTCCTGAAGCATGATGATAATTTTAGCTATTTCTATCTGTGGAGAATATTTATGACGTGCACTCAAGGGCCTAATGCAGAGTTGAATGCAAGTTGTCTGTAAATACGTTTAGATTTGCCATGAATGTAGTTATAATGTCGACACCAGAATGTCAATATGGTCTTAATGTAGACCAGACATGTCAAACTCGTTGCCCGAGGGCCGCATGTGGCCCACAACGCATATTTTTGCAGCCCAAATTTATTTTATTTTAAAACAATGGAATGCGGCCTGCAGGATTAGTTACTGTTAGCCCATCTGCCATGATTGGACTAAGCTCCGATCTGGCAGCATTCACCATTCTGACATGTGCGAGAAGTTAGTGATAGAGATGGAAAAATGTCCATGGGGGAGCTGCTGCACTTGCCCGGCTGCCTGTCCCCCACTGCATCCCGTCTGCTCAGCGCCATTAGCACTGAAGCTGTCACGCCTTGTATATGTGTGTGCCCAACTGCCCTGTGTACCTAGCTGCCCTAATTGCAGAAGAAATTTTTCTGGATTCTGGATTAAAAAACATCTCTCGATGAAGATGGTAAATTTGAGTGGGCTGGCACAGGAGACACAGAGGGCTTGTGGCTGGAGGGGACACAAGGAGCAAGAGAAGATACCAGGGGGCATGTAACTGGACTGCAGGGACAAAGGGGGACTGTGACACATTTTACTAGCTCACATTGATATGTATTATACAGGAGAGGGAAACGCACAGTGATATATGGTGGGGAATAACACAGCTTCCAGCTCACACTATGAAAGTTGTTATCTTCCCGATATTTGGCATCTCTTGGATTATACGTTATTGTTGGTTTTTCGAATAAACCTTTCAAAATTGCATATAAGACTTTTTCTTTTTCTTGCGGTCCACACAAGACTTTGATTATTCGGTCCAGTTGGAATTTTGAGTTTGACATACCTGATGTAGACTTTCAAAATGCTGACAGACATTATTGTATGTCAACAGTAAACATGTCAACATTCATAATGTTGTAATTGGCATACTGTTTACATGGTCATTGTATAGACATTGTGAATGTTGAAAGTCACAGTGTCGATATTACAAATTTAAAATTAGGGTCAGGGTTAGGTTATGGTTAGGGCATTCACAGTACAAAAAATTGGGGTAGATGTATGAGCAGTCGGTGGAGGGGGGAGAGGTATCTGCGCACTTTATGTGCACCGATACCACTTCTCCCCCCATGTACTACAGTGGCACTGTGTAGGGGCACTAACAGCTTCGCCGGGCCCTGGTAATTGCAGGGGAGGTGAGACTTCGGCCATGAGGTGGGCACACGCACCACACAGGGAGGCTCATCCCATATGTGGTGGGCAATGAATGACAGACAGTGGGTGGCAGCGGCAGCAGTGTAGGAGGGGGAGGAGTAAGTGGCATGGGGTGGGTGCGATCGTGATGCTATCAATCAACTGCCCATCGGACATAATTCAAGGGGAAAGAGAACTAACTGACTTCTGCCTGCCTCGCTCCCCAGTGCAGCACACAGCAGCATGTGCCTTGCAAATAAAACCTTTGCAACAGGGAGGGGGATGGTAGTGAGACCTTGGTTCTCGCCAGCCCCTCCAACAGGTGTGGGCCCAGGTATAGAGTAACTACTTTATCCCCCTTCCAGCGCCCTGGAATCGGCCAGGGGAGAGACACAGTGCATCAGCACTAGGCTGATATGTTGTGCACTCTAGCGGGGATCGTTGGAGGGGTGTTTTTGGTATTTCTTTTTCATACCTTTCTTCATTATCAGAGCATACTTGTACCCAGGAGCCCTTTCATGGGCTTTCAGAAAGGGCATGGCCTGGCTGGTGTAGCACCTCTCTCTCTGGTGTAGCACCTCTCTCTGACCTGGTTGCTACAACACTTCTCTCTACATTGATGCTGCAGCACCTCTCTCTGCCCCAGCTGCTGTTGCAGTACATCTCTCCGCATTAAAAGCTGCAGCAGCTCTCTCTGCCCCTCAGGCTGCTGTAGTACCTCTCTTTGCCCCTCAGGCTGCTGCAGTGCAGCTCTCTTTGCCCCTCAGGCATTTCTGGGATATTATTTTCATTGAAGCATAGTGGGATTATCAGGTCTGGGATGGCAGTTCAGGGTATTATTTTTATTGAGTCATTGGGGGATTATCAAATCAGGGGTAAGAGGGAATTTTGGTGCATTATTTTCATTGAGAGTTTGTGGGGGTTTCAGGTCTGTGGGGCAGTGACGTGCGGTGGGGTGAGGCAGAGCCTTTCCTGTCATACTAATGTTTGTGCCTGAGTTTTGACTGTATAAAGTATATGAAGAATACAAAGAATATGTTTGAAATATCTTCTTTGCATTATTCTAATAATTTTTATAGCCAAAACTCTGGAGTAAAAAGTATATGGCAGGTGAGGCAGTGCCTCACCTGGCTAACTTTTCCACACATCTCTGATCAAAACGCACCAAATTTCCAGGAGTTTATACTGCTGCACCTGTGTATAATGTCCAGATGCACGCTTTGGCTCATATATTGCATATAAATCTGGCTCTGGTGCTAGCCAGTGCCTCCTGAGCCATTTACCTCACCACACGTCCCTGCTGTGGAGGGGGGGGGTCACATTTGGGGCATTATTTTCATTGAGGCAATGAGATTATCAAATCTGGGGGGATCAGTTTTGGGGCATTACTTTCATTCACAGATTAGGGGGGTTCAGGCCTGTGGGGGGTCACATATTGCGCTATATTTTCATTGAGGAATGTTGCGATGTCAGGTCAGGCGGGACATATAGTGTTTTTAATTTATTTGAATTAAGCAAGTAAATACTTAAATACAGCTACTTATATAGCGGCTCTACCATGGTATAATGTGTATAAGGAGTACTACTGTGTGGTGTAATGTGAATAATGGACACTACTGTGCGGTGTACTGTGAATTGGTACTATTCTGTGGCCACGCACGATCCCAATGAAGCCATTCTTTATTTATTACTTATTATTACCAGTTATTTATAAAGCGCACACATATTTAGCAGTGCTTTACAAATAATATTTTGCCCTTCACATCATGGGAGTTTACAATCTATATGCTTTACAACACACACACACACACACACACACACACACACACACATACACACACACAAAACAGGGTTAATTTTTGTTGGGAGCCAAGTACCCTACCAATATATTTTTGAGCTCCACAAGGTCTTGAAACAGCCCTGTCAAATATAAAATGCCACCACATGTTGTATAGGCCCCCAATTTAGTACAGGGAATGGAGGAACCAAAACATACCCTTGCTTCGGGCAGCATGGCGCCTAGCTACACCTCTGTTTATCAGTCCTTCAATGTATCCTGCAAAAAAATCATTGACTTTACACAGTGTTCCATGATCATGTGTCCATCACTCCCTGATGTACATATGTATTCTTTTCTTTTGTGCCATTTCATCATTGAATGTTCAGAGAGAAAATCCAGGGCCATAACTACCTATGGGCCAGCGGTGCCTGGCACACAGCGCAAGAGCACTGTGGGCACAAGACCGATGCCAAAAACAGTGGGGCCACTGCTACCGCCACTAGCTGCAGCACTGGCAGGTGAGATACTGTACACCCTGCCCCTTCTCACGCAATTGGCATGACCACCGTGGAGCTACAGCTGCCTGCCCGTCCCGGCTCCCTATATCCGTCCGCAGCTCCTCCTGCTCATATTACTGTCGAGTCAGTTGCCACCCGAAGCCCCAACCACTTACTTCCTCATGACCCCCCCCAATGTATGTCTGCTGTATGTAAATTATAGCAGCAGGCAGTGAAAGAGAGCTTTTCCCATGCGCTCACCGACTCCACCCACGCCGTCCATCTTGCAGTGTGTGGAGAGGGACAGAACAGAAGTCAGCAGCTGAATAGGTAGCATAATGTGTATAAGGGGCTTTTCTATGGTGTAACATGTATAAGGTGACAGACAGACGCTGCTGCACTGTGTAATGTGACTGACAGACGCTGCTGTGCTTTGTAATGTGACTTCCAGATGCTGCTGTGCTGTGTAATGTGACTGTCGAACGCTGCTGTGCGGTGTAATGTGACTGAAGGATGCTGCTGCTCTGTGTAATGTGGCTGTGGGCCGATGCTGCGCTGTGTAATGTGACTGATGGATACTGCTGCGCTGTGTAATGCGACTGATGGACACTGCTACATTGTGTAATGTGACTGATGAACACTGCTGCGCTGTGTAATGTGACTGACAGACGCTACTGTGCTGTGTAATGTGACTGTTGGATACTGCTGCGCTGTGTAATGTGACTGACAGACGCTGCTGTGCTGTGTAATGTCACTGAAGGATGCTACTGCACTGGCTAATGTGACTGACTGACGCTACTGTGCATGGTAATGTGACTGACTAATGCTACTGTGCAGTATAATGTGACTGATGGATGCTACTGTGCAGTATATTGTGACTGATGGCTGCTACTGTGCGTGGTAATGTGACTGACTGAGGCTTCTGTGCAGTGTGATGTGACTGACGGATACTAATGTGCTTGGTAATGTGACTGACGCTACTGTGCAGTGTAATGTGACTAACAAACACTACTGTGCAGTGTAATGTAACTGATGGATGCTACTGTGCGGTCTAATGTGACTGACAGATGCTACTGTGCAGTGTAATGTGACTGACGGATGCTGCTGCACTGTGTAATGTGATTGATGGATGCTTCTGCCCTGTATAATGTGACTGGCGGATGCTGCTGTGCAGTGTAATGTGACTGACTGACGCTACTGTGCAGAGTAAAGTGATTACTGGACACTACTGTGCGGTGTAATGTGACTGATGGATGCTACTGTGCAGTGTAATGTGACTGATGGATGCCACTGTGCATGGTAATGTGACTGATGGATGCTACTGCGTGGCGTAATGTAAATGAGTACAAATCTATGGCCATGTCCTGTCCCCATAAAGCCATGTCCCTATACCTGCCTATTGGGCTCTGTTGCCATAATGTGTGAAAAGGTGGACTCTGCTGCATAACGTGTAAAAAGGGGACTCTGACAGCTTAATGTGTAAAAAAGGGGGGCTCTGCTGCCGAAATGTGTAAAAAGGGGCCTCTGCCTGCCGTAATGTGCAAAAAGGGGGCTCTGCCTTCTGTAATGTGTAAAATGGAGCTCTACCTGCCGTAATGTGTAAAAGAGAGCTCTGCCTGCCGTTATGTGCAAAAGGGAGCTCTGTGGCCACACCCATTCCCATGAAGCCATGCCCCTATATTTTTGGCACTGGCCCTGTTTTATATATGGGGGGACGCCAATGCTGTTTCTTGCACACAGCGCTAAAATGTCTAGTTACGGCATTTGGATCCAAATCTTGAGAAAGGTTCTTTTATGAACCGAAACGCGTTGCTTGGACTGAGGAGCTGTGCATGTGGACCATTAGTGATTTAATGCTGACAAACCCATTGCGGTGATGCCAGGCTATTCAGCCTAGGACCGCATCTGCTTACTTCATTTAAACTAGCCCACCGCAAACACAAGAGATGGTGAGAGATTTCCTCCTTTTGACTTTTTTCAAGCACAAGTCACTTTTATGGATTGAACCAATCCACTTTGCACTGAGTTTTTCCTTTTTTTATTATTGTCGATTCTGTTTTTAAGTAGGTGCTAATAAATTGTTTTCACTTTATATGGTATCATCCCATTGTATTCTGGTAACAACTGCTGGTTGATACTGCCCCATTTATGGTTTAACACACATCCATAAGGACCTAGCGACAGTGGCACTTTATTCAATCCATTATAAACAAACCATTTGGGAATTGGTGTTTCACCCCCCCAATCTAAATATTGTGTCAAGGCAGCTGTCAGTTTAACTGTGCAATTCTGAGACTTTACCATTTGCCATTTTTTGCTGACATGTTCTAGGTCGACAGGTCAAAAGGTCGACGTGAGTTTTTCACGTTTTTTTCTTTTTTTGAACTTTTTCATACTTAACGATACACGCGGACAGCGATTGGGAATAGTAACCTGTGCTGAGCGCAGTGGTAGTGGAGTGAGGCACCTTGCCCGAAGCATGGCAAGCGAAGCGAGCCATGCGAGGGGACGCGGTGCACTAATTGTGCTTCCCGGTCACTGTACAGAGAAAACAACACCAAAAAAACATGAAAAACTCATGTCAACTTTTTGACCTGTCGACCTATAACATGTCGAACTAGAAACCCTGTCGATCTTCAAACCCTGCAATAAATGGTGGCAAACTGCTCTAATCAAGCTGGTTTGGGGAGTGGTACCCCTCAGGTCTGGTGTGACTGGGCTGCCTTGGGGCAGCACGCCATATTATTTATTTAGCACTTATGTAACACTCCTATTTTTTCACTAATATTACTCTTTTGAGTATTTTATTAACACCCTTATTTCTGTAGCACTTTCTAACCCATGGCTTCTGCTTCTTTCTTAACACATATTAACACTTTAGTATTTCAATGGTGTGCTGCCCTAGGGTAGTCGGGCCTGAGCCGACTTTGTGGGGTCCAAGCCCTGGACTTATGCTTAGTTAGGGACCTCCAGTAATAGAGCAGCCGTGAAGTGGCCTGGAGGCTTATCATATCTTTTGCAAAACATATGTAACGAAGAGCTCTACATTTTCTATTATTACATAGTATATAGTTCTTCTTACTAACAGCCAGCAGAGTGCGTGGGAAAAATCCCTTTTGTTTTTCTGATCTTCAAACCCTGTCGACCTCGTGACTGTCGACCTATAGTGGTCGACCTAAACATTGTCAACCTAGACTGTCGATCTAATGATCCACACCTGCGACAACATACACAGCATACAATACACATCTTCAGCACTGGGTGGCAAATGGCCAGTGACAACTGTAATGTTATATACAAAGACCAACTGTCAGACACAGACAGTCAGGAACTTGAAGTGTACGGTATAGCGTACTGTAAGCATTCATACCATGATTTTCTAATGAATGCTGGGCTTTAGGGACACTGTAGAAAATATTCATTTTCAAGCGGGACCAAAAAATAAATTAATATATTAATAAAGAAAAATATAGTGTATACAGTTGAAAACTTAAGTGTTAAAGCAATGGTCTATTGGCGTTAGGATTATGTAAGCGTCCAAGTTCCATAGACAATACAGCATAAGTAAAACTAATTGAAAGGGATCACTGCTTATATTTACACATGAGTTTGCATCTGTATCACTAAGGCGTTTTGGGCTAGCGGTGCAGTGTTCTGGGCCCCATGCTCATGGTCCTGATTTAAATTCGTGGAAGAGTAAATGCCAATTTTTTTTTCATTACACTTTATTAATTTTTTTTTCTTTAACATTCATACATTTAAGAACCTTACATTCAATAGAATTATTAACACATGAAAAGATCAGTTTTCATTACAAACTGGTCGAGCCAGGAGAACATTGTCACATAGAATTTCTTAAGCATATACAGCCACAGTCTCACACACTCTATAGGCATGCTGCATATCATTTTAATCAGCAGAAGCAGCTTGTGCATCCTATTCACATAGTGATTCGTATAAGAAGCATTTATGGCAAAAAAAAAGACACCCGACGTTAGCAGAGCTATTCGGAAACTGATGGCTCACTCACGCCAGGCATCTCACGGCGTACCTTACAAATAAACATGCATTCTATGCCTTCTGGGTTCCTTTCCTCCAACCAAAGCCAACTTTCCTCCAACAGAGTGTACCGGCCGTGTTGTGTTTGTCATTTACTAAGCAGTACACCCAGGGGCAGATTTATTAAGCCTGGTGAAGTGATAAATTGCACGGTGATGAAGTACCAGCCAATCAGATCCTAACTGTCAATTCACAGGCTGTGTCTGAAAAATGACGGTTAGGAAGTGACTGGCTGGAACTTTATCTCCGTCTACTTTGTCACTTCACCAGTCTTAATAAATCTGCCCCCCCCCAGTCCTTGAAATCACAAGCCTCACGGGGGGTGGGATTGGGGGTGGGGGAGGCTGCCTATTAAGGCAATTGGGAAGCCAAGGAAGAAGTACAGTAAAATCAGTCTCATAAAGAAAACACTCTCGTAATTTGGAAAGCCACACTTGTATTTTATGGGGTATATGCAATTGCGGTCGAATTCCCGAAATTGTCGAATTTCGGGTCATTTTCGACCAAAAAAAAAAATCGCCTATGCAATTCAGTGCTTTCCGACCAAAAAACGGACTTTCAAAATTCGACTTTTTGAAATTCGAATTTTTGCAAATTCGACTTTTCTGCAATGATACAAGTGCTGCAATTCGACCAAAGCATATTCAATTCAAGTTTGGAAATTCGACAGCAGTGCTTTTAGACAGCAAATTCGTCATTTTCAATCCGCCACACTTTGGAGGGTGAAAACAAATAAAAAAAATTTAAACATGTTTTTTTTTTTGTTTTTTTGGGGGGGAATAGCAGATCTATTTATATTAGAAGGGATTAGGTACTTTTTTTTTTTTTTTTGGAGGCACAAATATTATTTATATATTTTTTAAAATATTATTATTATTTTTTTTTTTTTTATGCTGGAACGGTGAAATCATAAAAAAAAATGGCGTGGGGTCCCCCCTCCAAAGCATAACCAGCCTCGGGCTCTTCGAGCTGGTCCTGGTTCTAAAAATGCGGGGAAAAAATTGACAGGGGATCCCCCGTATTTTTAAAACCAGCACCGGGCTCTGCGCCTGGTGCTGGTGCCAAAAATACGGGGGACAAAAAGAGTAGGGGTCCCCCGTATTTTTAACACCAGCATCGGGCTCCACTAGCTGGACAGATAATGCCACAGCCGGGGGTCACTTTTATGCCGTGCCCTGCGGCCGTGGCATTAAATATCCAACTAGTCACCCCTGGCCGGGGTACCCTGGGGGAGTGGGGACCCCTTCAATCAAGGGGTCCCCCCCCAGCCACCCAAGGGCCAGGGGTGAAGCCCGAGGCTGTCCCCCCCATCCAATGGGCTGCGGATGGGGGGGCTGATAGCCTTTTGTGATAATAAAAAGATATTGTTTTTTCCAGTAGTACTACAAGTCCCAGCAAGCCTCCCCCGCAAGCTGGTACTTGGAGAACCACAAGTACCAGCATGCGGGAGAAAATCGGGCCCGCTGGTACCTGTAGTACTACTGGGAAAAAAATACCCAAATAAAAAAAGGACACACACACCGTCGACAGTAAAACTTTATTTCATACGTCGACACACACATACTTACCTATGTTCACACGCCGACATTGGTCCTCTTCTCCATGTAGAATCCACGGATACCTGAAAAGAAAAGATCAATATACTCACCCCAGCCATGGTCCAGAGATAAATCCACGTACTTGGCAAAAAAACAAACCGAACACCCGCTCCATGCCGGACTGAAAGGGGTCCCATGCTGACACATGGGACACCTTTCCACGAATGAGACCTGTCAGTGACAGCTGTCACAGAAAGGTCTCTAAGCCAATCAGGAAGCGCAACTTCGTTGCGCTCACCTGATTGGCTGTGCGCTGTCTGTACTGTGACAGCACATCGCAAAGCCGCTCCATCATTACTTTCAATGGTGGGAACTTAGCGGCTAGCGGTGAGGTCACCCGCCGGTCAGCGGCTGACCGGCGGGTGACCCCACCGCTACCCGCAAAGTTCTCACCATTGACAGTAATGGAGCGGCTTTGCGATGTGCTGTCACAGTACAGACAGCGCACAGCCAATCAGGTGAGCGCCACAGAAGTAGCGCTTCCTGATTGGCTGAAGGGACTTCAGTGACAGGAGTCACGTGATGTCCCGGCATTCGGAAGAAAGGGGTCTGATGTGAAAGCATTGGACCCCTTTCTAGTCCGGTATGGAGCGGGTATTTGCGTGTTTTTTTTTTTTTACAAGTACGTGGATTTATCTCTCTGGACGTGGATTTATCTCTGGACGCAGGAAGGTGAGTATCATTTTTTCACAGGTACCCTCGGATCGTCGGAGACCGTGGCAGTCGGCGTGTCAACATAGGTAAGTATGTGTGTGTCGGTAGTGTGTAATAAAGTTTTACTTGTCACGTTGTCTGTGTCCTGTTTTTATTTGGGTATTTTTTTTCCCAGTAGTACTACAGGTACCAGCGGGCCCGTTTTTCTCCCGCATGCTGGTACTTGTGGTTCTCCAAGTACCAGCTTGCGGGGGAGGCTTGCTGGGACTTGTAGTACTACTGGAAAAAACAATATCTTTTTATTATCACAAAAGGCTATCAGCCCCCCCATCCGCAGCCCATTGGATGGGGGGGACAGCCTCGGGCTTCACCCCTGGCCCTTGGGTGGCTGGGGGGGGGACCCCTTGATTGAAGGGGTCCCCACTCCCCCAGGGTACCCCGGCCAGGGGTGACTAGTTGGATATTTAATGCCACGGCCGCAGGGCACGGCATAAAAGTGACCCCCGGCTGTGGCATTATCTGTCCAGCTAGTGGAGCCCGATGCTGGTGTTAAAAATACGGGGGACCCCTACTCTTTTTGTCCCCCGTATTTTTGGTAGCAGCACCAGGCGCAGAGCCCGGTGCTGGTTTTAAAAATACGGGGGATCCCTGGCCAATTTTTCCCCGGATTTTTAGAACCAGGACCAGCTCGATGAGCCCGAGGCTGGTTATGCTTTGGAGGGGGGACCCCACGCCATTTTTTTTTTCGGGTTTTTCCCGTGTTTTACCGTTTTTTAAAATCGCGGCAAAATCCGCCAAATCGGCCGATTTTCGCCCGCGACTCTGGCGAATCCGTTTTTCATTGAATATGGTGAATTCCGGAAGCCACCTTCCGGAATTCACCTGGCGAATTTAGTCGAATTAAAAAACGGCGAAAAATTGCCGCGATTCGCCGTGAATTGCACATACCCCAATATCTGTGTAAAAAGTAGCATCCACAGTTTTTTTTCCAGTATTCCCAAAACAGTTTCTATTGTGCTTTGTACATATACAGACGCTGACAGAACTTAGTTTGGGAAAAGTAGAAAAAAAACTATGAATGCCAATTTTTACACAGATATACAAGTGTATATGATTCATTATCGTGATTTCCAGGAAAACACTGTAACATGGATTTTCTTAAGCAGATAGTGTTGCAGTCTCACACTGAATATAGGCATGCCACATATCATTTTAATCAGCAGCAGCAGCTTGTGCATCCTATTCACATAGCGATGTGTATAAGATGCATTTACGGCAAAAAAAAGACATGCAGAGCTACCAGGGAGCTAATGGCTCACTCACGCCAGGCATCTCGCAGCATGCCTTACAAATGAACATGTCTATTTAACATACAGCACTGTACTGTACAGTACAGTAAAGTAGTTAATAGTTTATTTCAATGGACACCTCACGCATGCGCAATGGTGATTTTCAAAAGCGACATCTGGTGGATGATCACTGGTATTACACTCACCGGTAATGCCATATGCCACATTAAGCTCTATGCCCACCCTGCAACAAAACACACCGACTTGCAACCAGGCACACTGCGACTCCGAGACAAATACCATTAAATTGTATAGTTGGGCAAGGCTCCATCTGTATATTCAAAAAATATCTTTTGAGATACTGTATGAGTAAATGAGTTGGAGACATACAGTATTCAAGTACAATAAAATCAAATTGCCCCCAACCAATGTAAATTGGGAGATGACATAGACAAGGTATAGACAAACAAAATTAATTCAGTCCACTGAATTTATTTCTTTTATGCAATTGGCGTGGCTTTAACATGTCTTGTGCACTAAAATGCTGGATTCATCCTGATAGGAGATGGACCAAATCAGGAAAGGAGGCATCAGTGGCAAACCACCATCTTGCCCATGTCCTCAAAGTTGGTGAGGTTCAAGACCCTTTCAGCAAAGAAGCATAATTGTTGGTGTAATCTTACTAATGTTATATACTTTATGTACAATATTGTTATAAAATAGTAATTACTTATACATTAATTAAAGTTGGTTGGTATCAGGTGGAGATGGATGGTTCAAATTACCTGAAATCCGAGTCCGCCTGAAAGTCCATGATCAAAGTAAATCTGTGAGGCAGCTTGGGTTTTTCTGCCAGGCTTGGATTTCATATCGATGCAAAATGTCATCCTCCTGGTGTGAGATTCTTGTGGATTTTGGATTGCATTTAAGAACGCCACAGTGATGACTCAGCACCATTTCACTCCAGTCCAGTTACGCTGTTTTGTGCTGTTCTGTGCTCTGCTGTCCATCCACAACTCGGTGGCTGTGCTGTGAGGTGTCCATGCAGAAGTGACTGTTCTACTGTCACTGTGTCCAGTCACAAGTGGCTGTGCTGTTGCCACTGTGTCCATCCACAAGTTGCTGTGCTGCTATCACTGTGTCCATCCACAAATGGCTGTGCTGTTAGTTACACTTAAAGTGTCTGTGAGGTGCCCATGCAGAACTGGCTGTGCTGTGTCCATTAAGTGGCTGTGCTGTGTCCATCCACAAGCTGTGTCCAGTCCCCTTTGTCTAATTTAGTTTCTGTCACAAGGTGATGCTGTACAGACTCCACAGGCCATATCCCACTGTGTGCTGTACCCCAGTGTGCTTTGTTCACTTCACATACACTTTGAAAAGCAGTCTGACTCCATGCAGTGTAAGCTGAGCCGCCAGTGAAAAAAAGTGAAAAAATATATTGTCTAATTTGTGTGTATTGTTCTGTGCACTGTACCCCAGTATGCTGTACCTCACTGCACTTTGTTTACTTCACATACACATATAAAAGCGGTCTGACTCTATGCATTGTGAGCTGAGCTGCCATTGAAAACATGGAGTACAATCAGTTTATAGAAGAGCAGGAGCAACAACCCATTACTATCATTGCAGCTGCTGCCACCAGTCATGACAATACTAGTCCTTCAACATCATCTACTAAAGCCAATGCCTAATGTCACAGAGGGTTTAAACCAGGGCACCTGAAATAAAAAAAATACATATTTTACAGTGGTAAAGAAAAAAACCACCTCTTTTAAAGGGAAAGGTTAGTGCAGAAAAACATACATTTGCCAACATGCTTAACTACACTTAGTGTCAATGAAAGGCTCAGATATTAGCCTTTTTTATGAGTGCTGGTTCTGCAGCTTTCAGTGAGGCATCTTTTTCTGCCTCTCATGACAATACAAGACCTTTTCACATAGAGTCCAGAAGAGGTGTAAAAAAAATTAAAACCACTAAGGTATTAGAACAAACTGTGACATTTCTCACACTATCCTCATAGAGAAGCCTCTTTCACCTCCTTCCACCAGTTCTGCACCATCTGCACATGTGGGGACCAGTACAAGTATAGATGGTGATGAAGACATAATAGAAATTGAGGATGCTTGTGTTGAAGTGGAACAGGTTGAAGGGGATATGTGTGTACTGCTACTATCTGACACTGTGCTATAAACTGCCATTTGTTTGTCGCTACTGTGTTGCTTAGTAACCAGCCAGCTCGCTGCAGCCTTTGACCTATTCTGGATGAATACAATATTGCCAGTTGTGAGGTGGTTTGAAATGACTGGATATTAATGTTATTGAGGTTAATAATTAATGTGGGAACAAAAAAAGCCAATATTCTGTGATTTTAGCTTTTTTGTCATTTTTTGAAAAAAATACAAAACCAGTCAGGGCATTTAGGCAAAACCAAAACCAGTAACAAATTAGAACCAAAACCAGCAAAAATTGTCCGAAGCACATCTCTAGGTTCAGGTAGTATTTGAATCAATTATTTATTTTCAAATTGGTTCTGTGGATTGATTTATTTAATTGCACTCTTTCGATATAATGGTCATAGGCCTTAGGAATCCCTGTATACTGCGCTTGGACCACTGCGGTGACAAACATCCCAATCCTGCTAATAGCACAGCCATCACAGTCCAAATAATTCAGGAATGGCCCCAGTGCTGTTAGAGAAGACCTAATAACCATTGGGAGGAAGGGAAGCACTTACTCCAACACTTACATACCTGGTTATGGCTATAAAAATGGTATCCGGGCTCCAGGTCGACAACAAAAAGGTCGACACACCTTAGGTCGACGTCAACCTTGTTCCTGTCAACCTTTTGTCCATGTCGACCTAAGGTGTGTCGACCAATTGGCGTCAACCTAAGGTGTGTTGACCTTTTTGTTGTCGACCTGGAGTCCCAGACCCTATAAAAATATAGTTGTGCTCTTTTGTCCTCCCTCTTATCATGGCAACCAGCCAAGGCTGTCTCACGCTGGGGCTAGGTGATAATTTGTGAAGGGGAGCACACAGCTTTTTTTTTTGTGTGTTTTTTTTTATTTGAACTGGACAATTATTCTTCTCATTTAAAGTATAAGAAGAGACTTTCTGTTGGTTCAAGTGCCTTTGAGGAATAGGAATGGCTTTGCATGGCAAGCAGCACACTGTAAATGCAAACTTTTTACAATATTAATTGTCTCAATGGTTCCCAAACTGTGAGTTGTAGCACCCTGGGGCACTGCAATGCACTTATAGAGGTGGTCTTGTCACAAACAATTTGGGTTCACATATTTGTAGTGCTCATTATAGTAACAGGCCGCTTGCAGCCAGTCATGCAGGCTCTACTAGAATGCACTTGTGCATCTCTGCCCCTCCTGCACTTTCCCACTTCCTCCAACCTGCTTCCTCTATAGAATCCTAGGCTCCAGAGGACAAATCTTGCTAACAAGTGACTTCATATACACTGCTTCATGTTAGTTAATTTGTTACCATCTTATTGTTAGTTCCTAATTGTATACCTCTTTCTCTGTATGTGTACACAGAGCCGGCCCTAACCAATATGATGCCCTAGGCAAGATTTGGTTGGTGCCACCTAGCACCGCCGTTAGTTCTGCAGTAAATGCCTGGTATGAGTCAGCTGGCAGCTCTGCTAACGTCGGGCTTTTTTTGTTTATGAAAATGCATCTTATTTGCATGTGGCTAGGATGCACAAGCAGCTTCTGCTGATTAAAATGATATGCAGCATGCCTATATTCTGTGTGTGACTGTGGCTGTATCTGCACATGAAATGCTGCATTACAGTGATTTCCAGGAATGCACTGAAACGTAGCATTTTGTATGCAGATACAGCCGCAGTCACACACAGAATATAGGCATGCCGCATATCATTTTAATCAGCAGAAGCTGCTGGTGCCCCTAAGCATACCAAATGCCCTAGGCATTTGCCTAGTTTGCCTATGCATAAGGCCGGCTCTGGGTGTACAGGTGTCTCATTGTCCCAGTATGTTGCCCTTTGGTGCCCCTTTGTATTTATGACTTACATTTTGGCCCATCCCATTTCTTCTACCCACTTTTTTTTAATCCCATCTGCTTCCACAATCCAATGTTTAAAAAAAATAGATAAACCATCCATCTTTTTTAAATCCACAGAAGTGCATGGCAGTGAAAGAACATCTTGCAGCATCATTACATGTAACTTCAGTCACACCACTGAAACGTGCAACACCCCTGACATGCCTGTGACACTCCCAGAAAATGCGACATCTCGCTTCTTTTTAGCCACTCCCTGTTACCTTGCAGTCACTGTCTGGCAATGCTCTTACAAATCTGTAATGTGACAGATTGGGATGGATGCACAGTGTCACTCAGATGCATGCGCATATAAAAGACATTGTTCCACTTCATCCAACGGGTCTACTATGTTATGATGGCTGTTGGGATCCCGGCGCCCAGCATACCGGTGCCGGGATCCTGACCGCTGGCATGCCGGCAGAGGGGCGAGCGCAAAAGAGCCCCTTGCGGGCTCGCTGCGCTCACTGTTGTGCACATTCTCCCTCCAGGGGTGTCATGGAACCCCCAAGAGGGAGAATAGTTGTCGGTATGCTGGCTGTCGGGATCCCGGCACCGGAATGCTGAGCGTTGGGATCCCGACAGCCGGCATATCAAACGCCTCCCCATTCAACATCACCCTGCATCCTACTCAGAATCAGGTTCTATGGCTTTATTCCAATGTATTCCATTTTGAGGCACAAGCAAAATGTCACTGGCGGCTCCCAGGAAAGAATGACCTGTACTGGCTAGCTATCAGAAACACAAGATGAAGAACAAAAGCAATTTCATCCTAGAAGTATGAGTTGTTAGAGGCAAAGCTGAAGTCAAGCGATTGTAGAAAATTACATTTTTAAGGTAAAAAACAAATTAAAAGCATTAGAGAATGTAAAATAATGAAGACATGCAAACAAAACAAGTCTCTTTTAAGCATTAGCAGAAAAAAAATTGTAATGTTGCTTGTACAAGGACTGGAGGCAATAAGGGTCTTGTGCTTGATATGTTTAATTTGTGTGTATTGGGACTAATTCAGATGTGGTTGGCGTTGCATAGCAGCAGTGATAGCGCTGTATGGTAATGAGCAGGAGGTGTCTATTACAAGAAATAATCAGCACTTTGAGCATTCAGATACAGATCCTTCAGGATCTGAATAACATGCACTGTGTTTTCTTTCATATCATATAAATGTATATGTTTTAGCCAAAAAAAATATATTGTGCTCATGTAGGTTAAAATGTGTTGTCTACAATTTCTAAACATTTACTGTATCTATTAATAACTTTATTATTATAAACAAATATAAAGTAAGCTATAAAGTGGTAGAAGTACATATACAGTAATACATTTTAATTTGACACTGACATACAACCAGTAATGTGAAGGTAAGTGTAAAGGTGCTTACACACTGGGCGTTTTTGAACAGCGTTGATCAACGTTGATCGCTGACATCGCTGGGCTGAAAATCGCTCAGTGCATACACAATGAGCGCTTTTCCCCCCTGCCCAGCAATATCAGCGGGGGTGAATGGCTTTCCATAGCAGGAATACCAGTAGATGAACAGCGGCCGCCAGCGATGAAGTGGGAGATTGTGCCGTATACACTCCTTTATTTTTCAAGTTTGCTAAAGACACAATGACTGGCAGTTATGTTTGTTATTTCAACCATGAAATGTCATCTTAAAGAATTTCATAACTAATTTATTAAAATGAGGTAATGCAATCATGAAATTTAGGTAGAAGTTCCAATGGACAGTGGATGGGCAAACCAGCCACCAGTCACAGAAGCTATCAAAACAAGAACAGCTGTCAAATGAGCAACCAGAACAATAGAAAAATGTTAAAATCACTTTGTCTTCTACCCCTAGAGCTCCAACAATGGGAAATGGCATATCAACAAATACCCCTTTCACATCTCCAATGTCGGATCCCACCCGGGAAGGGTTGGTTGTCATAGTGGGTTGGTTGCCATAGCGGCAGGGGGTGGAGCTGGCAGCAGGGGTGGAGGCGGTGCTGGGATTAATGAGCTCATCTCCGCGCCGCCTCTCCATATGTAGTAAACGGGTCCCGGGTCGCATCAACCCGGGAATCGATTTACGCTGCCACTGACCCGGTATTCAACCTGGTAATAACCCTTATTATTACCCGGGTTTAATTACCGGGTCAGGCGATCCTGGAATTCTCCAAGGCCCCTTTCACATCGCACACTGACCCGTGTCGACCCGCCAATATGCCGGGTCGATACAGGGTTATTTTTGCAATGTGAAATGGGTAAAAGAGGAAAAAACCTACATCATCTGTTTGATTGATATATGACTTGGTCTTGTGTATCCATTAGATCCAGGTGCAACCAAGACACATACAGTACAAATAAAGGTATACAGTAGCTTACATGCAGCAACTTGTGCAGAGTGTGAAACAAATGCTCTATGAAATTCAATGAGAAAAGAATAGTGTGTAAGACATACATTGTAGCAATAATATGCTAAATTGCTGGACAGAAATTCATCAAAAAAACTTTGCAGTTCTTTCTTGTTGTAACAAAAAATGCGTACATTTAAAAGGCTTTGTGTGAGAGGAAAGTATCAGATCTCTGATAGAAAGTGGCAAAAATATAGGCTGCAAATAGCACTCCACCAAAATAAAAATGTCAAGCTTTAAGTGCTTCAGTTTGTGAAGCAATGGCATCCAATTTAAAAATGACACTGAGTGTCCAGAGCAGCTATGGCAAGATGAATCTCACAACATCCAAGTCAGATCCTCTGGATGTGAACAGAAGATTAAAGTCTATTATTGAAGCCCATGAGTATTCAGTCCAAGAGGTTGGATTTTGATAATGCCTTGTAGAGATGTACAGTGGTCCGGACCAATCTAACAGGCAGTTCAATTAGCAGCATTCACATATACAATGGTGATCAACAGAAAGCTAGAGTCATAGAAGATCAAGACACTTTGGTCCTGATTCTGAATTGATTTGTGGGCAATGTTTTTCAACCAAAAATACGTCTAGGAAGAGGAAAAAGGTCACACAGCTCATGCGTCCCACAGTGTGTATGCAGTAGCAATTGTGATGCACTGTCTAAGAAATGTAGTATAAATGCACTGGGCAGTCCGTGGTTGTGGCTGGGAGGTGGCTATTCAGAACACATGGAGATTGCGGATGTGTGGCAGTCTCACAAGTGTGACGCTTAACTGGTTTCAAACTCAGATGCTTAATTGCTTACATTGGAGGCCATACCCTGATGGTTCATTGATACCTAGCATGGGGAAGGTGCACGTTTCTATGGTGAATCTGATGGTAGTGACTGTAGGGATGGTAGTGTCTAGAGATGTGAGCTTGTTGCATCTAAAGACGCGCAAATCGGGCATCTTAGTCCTTGCTTATTCATATGCATACATTTACACCAGTGCTTTTACTAACATTAGCATAAAGTCACAGACGCAACCTTGGGAAAAGCTGCTACAGCGGCCGCAGCAGTGCATGACTCTGAATCAGCCCTTTCATCTCATACAAGAGACTCGTCTCTAACCAGAGGCGTCACTTACTGTAGTGACACCCGGTGTGGCGCCATGCAAATGGTGCGGAGCTTCGCGGGAGGGAAAGAACTTCACATCCCAACCCCGTTTTAGTCACTCCAGGGGTTCGGGAGATGCAGGCTGCCCCCGGGGAGTGCAGTGCCGGCTACTACACAGTGACAGGAGCCAAGTGCTGCACATAATGTTACAGTGTAGCACCCGGTTTCTGTCACTGAGCAGGATCCGGCATTTTGGTGTCACCCCTCAGCAAATGACACCTGGGTGTGGGCCACACTCCACGCTAGATGGCTTCATGTTGAATACCCCTGAGTTATTGGGTACTGTGAATCAAATATAATTTACAGTAGGTACCTAACAACAGAATATGGTAAATAAAAAAATAAAAAAATCTAACTCCATAATGGGCTTAATGCTTGTACTGTACATCCAAGTTGTTGCCAATTGTGGTAGCAGTTCCAGTGACATTGTTGTGGCCTGTCTGTGAAGCAAAGCAGCAGCATGAACGTCAGATGATAATACAGTTTTTCATGTGATTGAAAATGTTACTCAGAAAGCACTGAATAACTGGCTGCAATAGACTGAAAGGGTAAGAAATTGAATTGTGTAAAGCTAATAATGTAACATTTTCTACACGTGACACTTCATCACACACAAAAGAAATGGGAATTTTATTGGCCCCTTAATGCTGTTTTATCAAGAAATCCTTTGAGATCCTTTTTGAAGATACTCAAAAAAGTTTAAAGAAGTTTGACATTTCATTGAGCAGGGTAAATTCAATGGGGGAGATTCAAATGTTTGAAAAGTCGGTTGGGTGTCTGTTTTTTCCTGTCTATTAGATAGGAAAAAACAGACTCCCAACTGACTTTTCAAACATTTGAATCTCCCCCAGTGGCTTTTATATGAGATACATTTGGGACCTAGGATTGATAAACTTGTGGTTCGATTTAAATTGTAGCATGGAGGTAAAAGTGTTCATAAATTGGAGATAGTGGTAATCAGGTAGAGGTAAAGTTGAGAATGCTAATAAAGTGTAGGTAAAAGTAGTGATAACCTCATTATTTATTTATCTATTAGCAGTTATTTATATAACACATACATGTTAAGCAGCACTTTACAGAACATATTTCAGACATTCACATTAGTCCTTGAACCAGCGGGGTGGTATTCAGTTACCGGTTGTTGGGATCCCAGTGAACAGTATACCAACACCTGGAATCCCGACAACCGGCATACAGACACCTTTTCTCCCTTTTGGGGGTCCATGACCCCCCCTGGAGGGAGAATAGATACCGTGCCCACAGCATGGCGTGCGCAGCGAGCCCGCAAGGGGCTCAATTGCGCTTGCCTCGCTGTCGGCAAGCCGGCGTTCAGGATCCTGGCGCCAGTATGCTGGCCGCCGGGTACCCGGCAACCGGCAACTCATACTACACCTAACCAGCGGAGTTTACATATGATACACTTACAAGCTAGGGTCATTTTTTCCAGAAGCCAATTAACATACTAGTTTGTTTTTCAAATGTGGGAGGAAACTCCACAAACACATTCCGAGTTGATTGCTAGCTGCATTTGTTCGCTGTGCAGCGATGAGGCAAAAAAATGGCACTTCTGCGCATGCGTATGCGGCGCAATGCGCACACGCTACATACTATTACAACGAACTATGTCGTTTTACACAGGGTCTAGCGATGCTTTTCAGTCACACAGGCAGCTGCAGAGTGATTGACATGAAGTGGGCGTTTCTGGGTGTCAACTGACCGTTTTCAGGGAGTGTTCGTAAAAACGCAGGCATGCCAGGAAAAACGCAAGCATGGCTGGGCGAACACAGGGTGTGTTTGTGACGTCAAATCAGGAACTGAATGGTCTGAAGTGATCGCAAGCGCTGAGTAGGTTTGAAGCTACTTAGAAACTGCACAAAATTATTTTGTAGCTGCTCTGCGATCCCTTCGTTCGCACTTCTGCTAAGCTAAAATACACTCCCAGTGGGCGGAGGCATAGCGTTTGCACGACTGCTGAAAACTGCTCGCGAGCGATCAACTCGGAATGACCACCATAATGCCTTGGGACCCTATTTAGTATTTTAGCTTTTTAGCAGAATCTGCAGCTGCTTCTGTAGTGTGCAGGGGGTCAACCAGCACAGGGCAAGGCTGCACAGCATGCTAATTGGCAACCAGCTATGCAATCGCAAAACAAGTTACCTATGCACACGCTGTGCGGACACGGCGAATGCACAGATTGCCAAAGATTTCTCGTCTGTGATTTTAACCAAAATCTACTTTCCGAGCTAAGTGAGGGCCTTGGTCAGGATTTGAACCCATGACCTCAGGGATGTAAAGCAGTATTAATATCCACTGAGGATTCAGAACACATTATTACATTTTTCAACACACAGATTTGTCTTAATATGTTACATTTTGTACCTCATCTCTCAGACCCCAAAAAATATTTCACTGTAATTGGTAGATAAGAGCCATTAGGCCCATGTAGTCTGCCCTAAACACATGTACAATCACGCACACCACTTACACACTAGGTTTAACTTTTAACCTACCAGTATATTTTTGGATTGTGGGAGGAAACCAGAGTACCCGAAGGAAAGCCACGCAAGCACAGGGAGAATATACAAACTCCACATAGTTAGGGCCAGGTAGGAACTGAACCCATAACCTCATGCTAGCCATTACACCACCCATACTGCCCGTACTGAGAGTTCTTCACTAACTGTTCACAAGCCACAATTGCTGAAATATAAAATCATTAAATAATTTGAAATTAGATATAAGGGGGAAAAAAACAAAACCTTCAAGATAATTTTCCCATTGTGAATAAGTTAGTCCATCACATATTTACTGTACTGCATTTGTTAGGAATGAGAGCTGAAGCATGTATTATTCTGTCCATGTTTTTAGCAATTACGTTTTTCAAACAATGTCAGTTAAATAGAAACTCATGCAAACCTAGATTAATGTACACCTATCTTGTGGGAATTTTCCCTTATGAAAAACATAGATTCTCACTCTCCAGGTGTATCATTCCAAAATGTGCCTTATCCAATTACAGTCATGGTTCTAAAAAAAATCTGTAGATCTGTCAGGTCAACTTGACATAAAGATAACGACAGCAGTAGCTGTGAGTAATTATAGTTTATGGACAGTCTAGGCTTATCGTTGCCATTACTCATGTTTTCAACAGTCCTCTACACACAGACTCCCACTCTTTTTTATCTTCAGTAGAATATCTTATGAGAAAATATTCATGCCTATTTGTCTGAGCTTACCTAGGGTCAAAATTGGGCCAACTTGGCAAAATATTGCATGTATTTGTGTCTCACCTGGATATTTTAGAATTGCTGACACAGATAAAGTGTCATTATGATGAAACTTCCTGGGGTAGATGTATCAAAGCTTGCAGAGAAATAAAACAGAGCGGGATAAAGTACCAACAGATCAGCTCCTGTATTTTTACAGGCTGTGTTTGAAAATTGACAGTAGCTGATTGCTTGGTACTTTATCTCTCTCCACTTTATCTCTCTCCAAGATTTTATATACCCACCACCCCTCTCCACTGAGTATACAGTGCTCCCAACTTTAAGGGATTGTTGAGTTTATATATTATAAACAACGGAAAAGCACATAATATTAGTAATCCTATTTCTTCATACCAGTGCCGTTTCTTGCGGCGGGCGAGCCGTGCAACCGCACGGGACGCTCGCCGCGGCACTTTATGAGTCCCAGATTCCCCCCTCCTCCCTTTTCTTGAGTACTCCTGCTCGGGGGCGGAGTTTCGCGGAATGACGCGGTTGCGTCGTGACGTCACGACGCAACCGCGTCAATCCGCGAAACTCCACCCCCCGAGCAGGAGTACCCGGGAAGAGGAGAGGGAGCCAAGCTGGAAAGAGGACACGCCGGCGGCCGGCGCGAGGAAGGAGAGGCGGCCCACCCCGAGGAGCGGGAAGATCTTCTTGATATGTAAGTTGTATATCTCTCTCCCCCCCTCCCACTCCCTCCCCCCCCACTTGACACTTGCCTGCCGTACTGTATAGAATGAGGACACTTTCCTGCCATACTGTGTAAAATAGGGACACTTGCCTGCTGTACTGTGTAAAATGGGGACATGTGCCTGCCATGCTGTGTAAAATGGGGACACGTGCCTGCCGCAATGTGTAAAATGGGGACACGTGCCTGCCGTGCTGTGTAAAATGGGGACTCTTGCCTGCCTTACTGTGTAAAATGGGGGCACGTGCCTGCCGCAATGTGTAAAATGGGGACACTTGCCTGCCGTGCTGTGTAAAATGGGGACACTTGCCTGCCGTGCTGTGTAAAATGGGGACACTTGCCTGCCTTGCCTGTGTAAAATGGGGACACGTGCCTGCCGCAATGTGTAAAATGGGGACACGTGCCTGCCGTAATGTGTAAAATGGGGACTTTTTTTTTTCTATCCTGTGGTGGCTGTGATGATGAGATCAGATGAGGCCACCCCCATTCTAACGAGGCCATGGCCATTTTATCAAGGTCGAAGGCACGCGCATGCTTTTCCTTTTTATATCTATCAGGGGGAGCGCATTTTTTTATGTGAATGGGGGGGTCTTTTTTAAAACTTGCACTGGGAGCCAAATTGGCTAGAAACGGCCCTGCTTCATACTGCAGCAAGTTGAAATGTATATTTGGAGCTGTAACTCTACTCCAGGTTATGGACCTGGCTTGACCAGTGTGTATGTGCAGACATCGGCCCATGCATGTGAACATGGTACTTACATATGTGCAAGTGGTACTTACTTTTAGCTTCTTTGGTTCACTCTCTGAAGAAAATGCCTTAATGTAGCCTATAGGCTATAATGGCCAACATTATCTAAATGTGGCATCAGCTGAAACCTAAAGTTTGATTGATAAATTACTTCCTACTACAGTCCCCATTGCCTTCTCACAAGATTTTCAGTGGAAATTACTTTCACAAATAGGTCCATGTACATAACTCTGTGAAGAAAATTGGTATTTCTCTGACGTCCTAGTGGATGCTGGGGACTCCGTAAGGACCATGGGGAATAGACGGGCTCCGCAGGAGACTGGGCACTCTAAAAGAAAGATTAGGTACTATCTGGTGTGCACTGGCTCCTCCCTCTATGCCCCTCCTCCAGACCTCAGTTAGAATCTGTGCCCGGCCAGAGCTGGATGCACCTAGTGGGCTCTCCTGAGCCTGCTAGTAAAGAAAGTAATGTTAGGTTTTTTATTTTCAGTGAGATCTGCTGGCAACAGACTCACTGCTACGTGGGACCGAGGGGAGAGAAGCAAACGTACCTGTTCACAGTTAGGTTGCGCTTCTTAGGCTACTGGACACCATTAGCTCCAGAGGGTTCGAACACAGGCAAAGGTCCTCGGTCGTCCGTTCCCGGAGCCGCGCCGCCGTCCCCCTCGCAGAGCCAGAAGATCAGAAGTTGGTGATGAAATTGGCGGCTGAAGACTCCTGTCTTCATTAAGGTAGCGCACAGCACCGCAGCTGTGCGCCATTGCTCCCACTGCACACCACACACTCCGGTCACTGTAGGGTGCAGGGCGCTGGGGGGGGCGCCCTGGGCAGCAATAAGAATACCTTTGGCATAAAAAAGACACATAATACAGTCTGTGACTGTATATGTGTAAAACCCCCGCCATTTTTTAGTCAGAAACAGGGGGACAGAAGCCCGCTGCTGAGGGGGCGGGGCCTTCTTCCTCAGCACACCAGCGCCATTTCTCTTCACAGCTCCGCTGGAAGGACGCCCCCCAGGCTCTCCCCTGCAGTCTCCTGGCACTAAGAGGGTAAAAAGAGAGGGGGGGCACATAAATTTAGGCAAAAGGTGTATTGATACAGCAGCTATTGGGAAAAATTCACTTCTGGTAGTGTGTATCCCTGTGTATATAGCGCTGTGGTGTGTGCTGGCATACTCTTTCTCTATCTCCCCATAGACCTTGTGGGGTCCTGTCCTCAGTCAGAGCATTCCCTGTGTGTGTGCTGTGTGTCGGTACGGCTGTGTCGACATGTTTGATGAGGAGGGTTACGTGGAGGCGGAGCAAATGCAGATAAATGTGGTGTCGCCCCCGTCGGAGCCGACACCTGATTGGATGGATATATGGAAGGTCTTAAATGACAATGTAAACTCATTACATAAGAGATTTGATGATGTTGCTGCCGGGGGACAGCCGGGCTCTCAACCCGAGCCTGCCCAGGCGCCTCAGAGGCCGTCAGCGTCTCAAAAACGCCCACTATCTCAGTTGGTTGACACAGATGTTGACACAGAGTCCGACTCTAGCGTCGACGAGGATGAGGCACTATTACAGCCCAAAATGACTAAGGCCATCCAATACATGATTATTGCAATGAAAAATGTATTACACATTTCAGAGGCTGACCCTGTCCCTGACAAGAGGGTAAATATGTTTGGGGAGAAAAAGCAGCCAGTGACTTTTCCCCCGTCACATGAATTAAATGAGTTATGTGAAGAAGCGTGGTCTTCCCCTGATAAGAAAGTGGTGATTCCCAAGAGAATACTAATGGCGTACCCTTTCCCGCCAATGGATAGGTTACGCTGGGAATCCTCCCCTAGGGTTGACAAGGCCCTGACGCGCTTATCTAAAAGAGTGGCCCTGCCGTCTCAGGATACGGCCGCCCTAAAGGAACCTGCGGATAGGAAGCAGGAAGGTATCTTGAAGTCTGTGTATACACACTCTGGTACTCTACTGAGACCGGCTATTGCTTCAGCTTGGATGTGCAGTGCTGTTGCAGCATGGACAGATACTCTGTCAGTGGGGTTGGATACCCTGGACAGGGATACCGTATTGCTAACACTTAGCCATATTAAAGACTAGAGATGTGCACTTGAAATTTTTCGGGGTTTGTGTTTTGGTTTTGGGTTCGACCGCGTTTTGGCAAAACCTCACCAAATTTTTTTTGTCGGATTCGGGTGTGTTTTGGATTCGGGTGTTTTTTTCAAAAAACCCTAAAAAACAGCTTAAATCATAGAATTTGGGGGTCATTTTGATCCCAAAGTATTATTAACCTCAAAAACCATAATTTCCACTCATTTTCAGTCTATTCTGAATACCTCACACCTCACAATATTATTTTTAGTCCTAAAATTTGCACCGAGGTAGCTGTGTGAGTAAGATAAGCGACCCTAGTGGCCGACACAAACACCGGGCCCATCTAGGAGTGGCACTGCAGTGTCACGCAGGATGGCCCTTCCAAAAAACACTCCCCAAACAGCACATGACGCAAAGAAAAAAAGAGGCGCAATGAGGTAGCTGTGTGAGTAAGATAAGCGACCCTAGTGGCCGACACAAACACCTGGCCCATCTAGGAGTGGCACTGCAGTGTCACGCAGGATGGCCCTTCCAAAAAACACTCCACAAACAGCACATGACGCAAAGAAAAAAAGAGGCGCAATGAGGTAGCTGTGTGAGTAAGATAAGCGACCCTAGTGGCCGACACAAACACCGGGCCCATCTAGGAGTGGCACTGCAGTGTCACGCAGGATGGCCCTTCCAAAAAACACTCCCCAAACAGCACATGACGCAAAGAAAAAAAGAGGCGCAATGAGGTAGCTGTGTGAGTAAGATAAGCGACCCTAGTGGCCGACACAAACACCGGGCCCATCTAGGAGTGGCACTGCAGTGTCACGCAGGATGGCCCTTCCAAAAAACACTCCCCAAACAGCACATGACGCAAAGAAAAAAAGAGGCGCAATGAGGTAGCTG